>NC_090731.1:3132381-3144881 GCF_036898095.1 Palaemon carinicauda
AACTAACGAGCTTGAGTGGAACTCGAATCATAGTCTGGCGATCACCAGGCAAGAACATTACCAACAGGCCACCACAACCGTAACATGACAATTTAACGAGGAGTATGGTGCGTGAAACTTCCTATATTCCCCTACGCTACGATGAATTTGAATTGACTTCAAAGTATTCTATTGTAAACCACTAAATACTCCGATATTCCGCTAAACCAAAGTCTTGGGAAATTGTCATCTTAATTTCAGTTGAATGGGTGGAACTTCCCAAGGTCATGCTTGGTGCAAGTCGGTATGTCTCTCGTTAACTATCTATCTACATTTAAGTTTTATACGATCAGAAAATGTTGTTCATAACCCTGAAAAGATTTTTCTTCATCTTACAATATAAAATGTATAGATCATCTTCTTGTACTTAAAATGTGCAATATATATATATATATATATATATATATATATATATATATATATATATATATATATATATATATATATATATATATATATTTATATATCTATATCTATATATATCTATATATATATATCTATATAGATATATATATATATATATATATATATATATATATATATATATATATATATATATGTATATATATACATATATATATATATATATATATATATATATATATATGTGTGTATATACATACATACATAAACACACACACACACACATATATATATATATATATATATATATATATATATATATATATATATATATATATAATCATAGTACGAAAACCCCTTACTTTTCCATGTCTGGTTTAAAGTTAACCAGATCTTCTAAAGTTTTGAATAGGATACAATTATTTTCTATCAAAGTTTCAGATATTCAGCTCACTTCTCTTCAGATTATTATTATTATTATTATTATTATTATTATTATTATTATTATTATTATTATTATGACCTCCCCCAACGAAGTTGGAAGGAGGTTATGTTTTCGCCCTGCTTTGTCCATTTGTGTCTGTCTGTCTGTTTGTGAACCCCTTTCTGACCAACAATTTTACTCATGGAGTAGTGAAACTTCAGGGATTAATCGTTATGGTGAGACGTGGGAGTTGTTCAATTTGAAAATCATATTATTATTATTATTACTATTATTATTACTAGCTAAGCTACAACCCTATTTGAAAAAGCAGAAGGCTATAAGCCCAAGGGCTCCAACAGGGAAAATAGCCAAGTGAGGAAAGGAATTAAGGAAAGAAATAAACTGCACGAGAAGTAATTAACGATTAAAATAAAGCATTCTTAGAACAGTAGCAACATTAAAATAAATATTTCACATATTAACATAAAACTAAAAAAAAAAAAAAACATGAAAAATAGAAATAACAGTGTGTTTTAAGAAGAGTAATAACATTAAAATAGATTTTTTTCATATATTAACTATAGAAAAATTAGAAAAACCAGAGGAATGGAAATAACATAGTGTGTCCGAGTGTACCCTCAAGCAAGAGAACTTGGGAATCGAGTTTAAAGTGATTGGTAGCTAACTCGTACAAATGTCAAGGCGATAGATCGTGCGTTGAAGAAAGGCCTTAAAGAAGTGTAAAATGTCAATTGGCGAAATGTGCAAAGGAAATAAAAAGTGGGTAAAAGTCCGTCTTGGAACTGACCACGGTGTGAATCGGGAAAAGGTTTGGGGTTGCGGAGTAAGAGCAAATGTTTTTATGTCTTTTATAGTTTATATATGAAATATCTGTTTTGATGTTGTTACTGTTTTTAAAATATTTTATTAATTGTTTATTTATTTCCTTATTTCCTTTCCTCACTGGGTTATTTTTCCCTGTTGGAGCCCTTGGGCTTATAGGATCTTGCTTTTCCAACTAGGTTGTAACTTAGTTAATAATAATAATAATAATAATGATGATAATATTCATAACAATAATAATAATAATATTTATAATAATAATTATAATAACAATAATAATAATAACAATAATAATAATAACAATAATTATAATAATAACAATAATAATACTAATAATAATAATAATAATAACAATACCAATAATAATAACAATAACAATGTATTCCACAGCAGCAAGTGAAAGAGGTAATAAAAAAAAAGTATCCCATTCATATTTTATCGACTTTTTTATTTTCGTGGTGTTGGTCTGGTTCCTGTCAGGAATGGATATACAATCATCCGATTCAGTGATTGTAAACAGCACGGACACATCAATCACAACTCTTTGTGGCCACGGATGCAATGGGATGTAATCAACTGTGAGTGAAAGACACGCGCGTGCACACACACACACACAAACACACACACGCATGAGCACTTACACACACAAACACACACACGCATGAGCACTTACACACACAAACACACACAAGCATGAGCACTTAACACACAAACACGCACACACACGCATGAGCACTTACACACACAAACACATACAAGCACACTCACGCATGAACACTTACACACACAAACACAAAAACGCACACTCGCGCATGAGCATTCACACACACAAGCACACACACGCACACTCGCGCATGAGCACTTACACACACAAACACAAAAACGCACACTCGCGCATGAGCACTTACACACAAACACAAAAACGCACACTCGCGCATGAGCACTTACACACACAAACACACACACGCACACTCGCGCATGAGCACTTACACACACAAACACACACACACGCACACTCACGCATGAGCACTTACACACACAAACACACACACGCACACTCATGCATGAGCACTTACACACACAAACACACACACGCACACTCATGCATGAGCACTTACACACACAAACACACACACGTACACTCACGCATGAGCACTTACACAAACACACACACGCACACTCACGCATGAGCACTTACACACACAAACACACACACACGCACACTCACGCATGAGCACTTACACACACAAACACACACACGCACACTCATGCATGAGCACTTACACACACAAACACACACACGTACACTCACGCATGAGCACTTACACACACAAACACACACACGCACACTCATGCATGAGCACTTACACACACAAACACACACACGTACACTCACGCATGAGCACTTACACAAACACACACACGCACACTCACGCATGAGCACTTACACACACAAACACACACACGCACACTCATGCATGAGCACTTACACACACAAACACACACACGTACACTCACGCATGAGCACTTACACAAACACACACACGCACACTCACGCATGAGCACTTACACACACAAACACAAACACGCACACTCACGCATGAGCACTTACACACACAAACACATACAAGCACACTCACGCATGAGCATTCACACACACAAGCACACACACGTACACTCACGCATGAGCATTCACACACACAAACACACACACGCACAGTCACGCATGAGCACTTACACACACAAACACATACAAGCACACTCACGCATGAGCATTCACACACACAAACACACACACGCACAGTCACGCATGAGCACTTACACACACAAACACATACAAGCACACTCACGCATGAGCATTCACATACACAAACACACACACGCACACTCACGCATGAGCACTTACACACACAAACACACACACGCACAGTCACGCATGAGCACTTACACACACAAACACACACACGCACAGTCACGCATGAGCACTTACACACACAAACACATACACGCACACTCACGCATGAGCATTCACACACACAAACACACACACGCACAGTCACGCATGAGCACTTACACACACAAACACATACAAGCACACTCACGCATGAGCATTCACACACAAACACACACACGCACAGTCACGCATGAGCACTTACACACACTAACACATACAAGCACACTCACGCATGAGCATTCACACACACAAACACACACACGCACACTCACGCATGAGCACTTACACACACAAACACATACAAGCACACTCACGCATGAGCATTCACATACACAAACACACACACGCACACTCACGCATGAGCACTTACACACACAAACACACACACGCACAGTCACGCATGAGCACTTACACACACAAACACACACACGCACACTCACGCATGAGCACTTACACACACAAACACACACACGCACAGTCACGCATGAGCACTTACACACACAAACACATACAAGCACACTCACGCATGAGCATTCACACACACAAACACACACACGCACACTCACGCATGAGCACTTACACACACAAACACATACAAGCACACTCACGCATGAGCATTCACACACACAAACACACACACGCACACTCACGCATGAGCACTTACACACACAAACACACACACGCACACTCACGCATGAGCACTTACACACACAAACACACACACGCACAGTCACACATGAGCACTTACACACACAAACACACACGCACAGTCACGCATGAGCACTTACACACACAAACACATACAAGCACACTCACGCATGAGCATTCACACACACAAACACACACACGCACAGTCACGCATGAGCACTTACACACACAAACACACACCTTAAACCCAGCAGACAGATATGTGTATGTTTCTTACATAAATGTGAAAGGTGTCTGGTTTCAGTTCTAGTTTCATCAGAATTGATGCTCACTAGAACGTCAGCCGGGCAAATCCAACCCTCCAATGTGGTGCCTAACCACAGCATCATCCTCCCCAGTAAATAGCTTAAACTCATGGGCCCTTGCTGGGATCGATCTGTCGCCATGGGAACGCTAGGCGAACACGTTACCACTGTACCAGCCAAGATAACATTGTGAGGAAATGCATTAAGCCTTCTTGAACGTTTCGAAACCACAAACGGGAAACGCGTATACATATGAGAGATTATTCCAAACGAGATGCTGATTGACAAAGTTTTTTTTATCGACGGGTTGCATAATTGCAAGAGCCTGTGTCTAACCAGAAAATGTCATATTTACAAAAAGGGACTAAGTTTCTCTAGATAAAGTAATACTATTATTATTATTATTATTATTATTATTATTATTAGCCAACCAATAACCCTAGTTGGAAAAGCAAGATGCTATAAGCCCAAGGGTTCCAACATGGGAAAAATAGCCCAGTGAGGAAAGGAAACAAGGAAATAAATAAATGATGAAAACAAATTAACAATAAATCATTCTAGAAACAGTAACAACGTCAAAACAGATATGTCATATATAAACAATAAAAAGACTCATGTCAGCCTGGTCAAAATAAAAACATTTGCTGCAACTTTTGAACTTTTGAAGTTCACCTGATTCAGCTTTGTAATACCCAATCAGATATCTTAACGCCTAGTTTAAAGGTTACTCGTGAATGGCAGAAGTAAGGCACAGTGACATTACCCTATCAAGCAGTACAATGCCCTACAGACTAATCATATATACGTATGATCAGACCCCAAGCCTCCTCTACACCCAAGCTATGACCAGGGAGGGCCAGGCAATGGCTGCTGATGACTCAACAGATAGACCTAGATGCTCCCCTCAAACTCCCCCTCCTTAGCTTACAAGGATGGTGACGTTGCAGCGACAAAAGGTACTAAAGAGTTTCAGCGGGACTCGAACCCCAGTCAGGAGATCAGCAGTCAGGGACGTTAATAGAATTTATTGTTTTCTAAGTGCTTTGATGGTGTGGATTTGACAATGAATGGGCAATATGAAATGCTGAAAGCCTTGAAATTTAGACAATAATATTAATTAAGAAAGGTCCTTTAGACAGTAGGGTTCTCCTGTAGTATAAGACCAGAAAAACAGCCCTTAAACTTAAAATAAAAGTTTATACAAAGTTTATTTCCTCAACATCTTCATAGGATCTCTGCAATTTTGAAATACTAACGATTTTTCGTTTTTATGAATATAAAATATTCGTTTAAATCACTAATCTTAATTCAATTTGAACCCTGTAAAAAATTGTAATATGACAAATTAGTAAAAAATTGTTAAAGACTGAACCCTCGTGTATATATATATATATATATATATATATATATATATATATATATATATATATATATATATACATATATATATATATATATATATATATATATATATACATACATATATATATATATATATATATATATATATATATATATATATATATATACATACATACATACATATATATATATATATATATATATATATATATATATATATATATATATATAAATTGTAATATGACAAATTAATAATCAACTGATAAAGACTGAACCCTCGTATATAAAAAAAATGTAACATCAGAAATTAGAGATCAATTGATAAAGACAAAGGAAGTAGTGTCGAAACAATAAGTAAGTAAATAAGTAAGTAAGTACGTACGTAAGTAAGTAATGTAAGCATGACCATCCAAAACACGAAATCAAAACACATGCATTCATGCAACGGAGCTACAACACAAGAAAGATTGCTACAGTGACTTCATGCACATCCAGATAACGTTTATCACCGCCCCAACGGAATGTGTTGCACGGCAGAGTAATCATAACAGCCTAGCACCATAAAAAAAAAAACTTTCTTGCAACATTAGAAATGAATATGAAGGTAAAGATAAGCTGTTCTAAGCAGCTCTACCACTAAATATTCAGTGTTGGTCTTGTTCATTACTTCTCTTGTAGTTTATTTCCTTTCCTCACTTGGCTATTTTTTTTCCTGTTGGAGCTATTGGGCTTATAGCATCCTGCTTTTCCAATAAGGGTTTTAGTTTATCTTGTAATAATAATAATAATAATAATAATAATAATAATAATAATAATAATAATGCCAAAAAAAAAGATCGATTGATTTCGAGCTTTCTGGCATCCAGACATCGAAGGTCATTGACGCCGATATCGTTTGTTATAAATTATAAAAGGAAATTCAATTTAAAACAACAAAAGCAAAGATGTCCGTATAAAAGTTAAATAGCTTTCAGAAGACCTGCTTCTGAAACGAATATGAAAATACCGCAAGCATAGTACGACACATCCTGTCCAAGAATCTTGCCAAGGATGAACCTGCCATCCTCATGGTGCTAAAAGATCGAAACAAATTAACTGTTATATTAGCGATAAGGACATTTTGCATAATTACCCTACTCGACTGTTGGACTAGAAAATCACTCTGAGTGCAGACCTCCGCCATGGCAGCTTATTTCTCTGGGTTAGGATTCGGTCGACATTTTAATCGACCTTGACCTTGACCTTTAACCTAGGACTTTCAAAATTGAGTCACTTCCACGTCCCAACATAAAAAATAATCCCTGAAAGTTTCATTACTCTATGAATAAAATTGTGAGCAGGAAGTCGTTCACACACACACAAACAAACAGCCAAACAGGGGCAAAAACATAACCTCCTCCCAATAACGAACATTGTTCACACACAAACAAACAGCCAAACAGGGCCGAAAACATAACCTCCTTCCAACTACGTTGGCGGAGGTAAAAGAAAAATTATATCTCGGAAATCTAAAATAACACTTTTGAAACTTGATTATGAATTCATGCGAACATCTTTGAACTGAGTTATAGCACCAAGTCGCGACTGTGGAAAGAACTGAATCATTCAAAAGAAGAAGGACCTTGAATCCCTCTCTGGTGAGTAACCCCAGACAAAGGGGGAGAGCTCCCTTAATAACTACAGTCACAACGTCAGAGACATTATCTGTGACCTCGAAGAGGCACTGGTGTATGACCTAATTAAAGGGCGGGATGAGGACACTCCCAGTAAGATATAAAAAAGTGTATTTAAGCTGAAGATTACTTATACTGATCTCTTGTTACTTTGCTTGGATAGTACGCTTGGCTTCAGTAATTCCGGTACACTCTCCTGGAAGCTAAAGAGATGTCTGGCAGCTGGATAGCGGGTACACTTGGCTCCAGTAATTCCGGTACACTCTCCTGGAAGCTAAAGAGATGTCTGGCAGCTGGATAGCGGGTACACTTGGCTCCAGTAATTCCGGTACACTCTCCTGGAAGCTAAAGAGATGTCTGGCAGCTGGATAGCGGGTACACTTGGCTCCAGTAATTCCGGTACACTCTCCTGGAAGCTAAAGAGATGTCTGGCAGCTGGATAGCGGGTACACTTGGCTCCAGTAATTCCGGTACACTCTCCTGGAAGCTAAAGAGATGTCTGGCAGCTGGATAGCGGGTACACTTGGCTCCAGTAATTCCGGTACACTGTCCTGGAAGCTAAAGAGATGTCTGGCAGCTGGATAGCGGGTACACTTGGCTCCAGTAATTCCGGTACACTCTCCTGGAAGCTAAAGAGATGTCTGGCAGCTGGATAGCGGGTACACTTGGCTCCAGTAATTCCGGTACACTGTCCTGGAAGCTAAAGAGATGTCTGGCAGCTGGATAGCAGGTTACGCTGTGCTTAATAGACACAAACTGTTGGCAATACTGCCTGTAAAACAAAAGTCACCGAGCTCGTAAAAAACATGATTATTTTGAGTAATTTTATGGAGTTTTCTTTAATCAGATATTTGTTTCTATACAACACTTCGTAAAATTAATATAAATGTTTTTGATCACGTGTTTATAAGCTCAGCTACTTTGTTTTACAGTACGCATTAAAGGTTTGAAGGCCGCTCATGAATGGCAGAGGCAAGGGACTCGCTAAAGACTGACCATATATACATATAATCAGCGCCTAAGCCCTCTCCCCACCCAAGCTAGGACCAAGGAGGGCTAGGCAATGGTTGCTGATGACTCAGCAGGTATATATTCTTCCCCCCCCAAAAAAAAAAAAACATCCTTAACTCATAAGGATGGTGAGGTGGCAGCGACCACAGGAACGACCGCGTTTGAGCCGGACTCAAACTCCAGCCTGGCGGTCATCAGGCAAGGACGTTACCAACAGGCCATCAATTACTACAGCTTTTCATTTAGCTAAAAGAAGCATCACTTATTATGTATAATGTACAGCTGATAATTTCCTTTGCTAACCGTGAAGTGTACCAGAAATAATGAAGTCGACTGTACCACTCTAAATCAGAAGTGTTAGGTCACAGTTCCCAGTGACCTTTTGGAGGTCTATAGTAGTATTTCCTAGCATTGCCTATCTATTTACCAAGGATTTTACCCCATTTTAGGGGAGGGGGTAACAGACAAAAAAAAAAAAAAAAAAAAAAAAAAAAAAAAAAAAATAAATAAATAAAAAAAAACTTTTTTTTTTTTTTTTTCTCGGCGCTCCTCCTAGCCTGACGAAGGCTTCAGCCGAGTTTGGTTGGTATTGCTAGGGTGCCACAGCCCACCTTCCCACGTTATCCACCACTGTAAATGACTAAAGTTGGGTAACAAACCTTATTTTTGTGGGGATAATGGCCTTTTAGTTCACATGGTATGCGTAAAAAGGTGCCAGAGAATACGCGAAAGCTTGTGGAAAACAAAGCAAGCGCAGCAGCCGAACTGAACAATGTAATGTTTCGAAAGTTTTGTGTGTTAAACTATACATCCATTAACTGATGAGAACTGACTAGCTTAAGTTGAGGATTATCATTTCCTATTCCTGCTGTACAATAATAATAATAATAATAATAATGATAATAATAATAATAATAATAATAATAATAATAATAATAATAATAATAACAACATACTGTGTCACTGTTATTTATGGTGTAATTTACAGAAGCAATTTTGATTAATAAAGGTTAAAAGTTTGCATTGTTCAGATAAAGGAAAGCTGCTCATACAATGGCACTTTAAGAAGATCACAACAACAACAACAACAACAACAACAACAACAACAACAACAACAAGAACAACAACAATAATAATAATAATAATAATAATAATAATAATAATAATAATAATAATAACAATAATAATAAGGGATAAAATTCTGTCAAAAATATGAATCATTTTCTTGACTGGATGAAGGTCAATAATAATGATAAGCAATTCTATTTTATAACAACTGTTCACTTACTAATACTATAGTCGATTCTTTTTAATAAGGCAGATTTGCACCGACTCGCAGGGGTGCCATTCTAGCTCGGAAAAGTTCCCTGATAGCTGATTGGTCGGAAGTATATTTGTCCGACCAATCATCTATCAGAAAACTTTTCCGAGCTAAAAGGGTACACCTGCGAGTCAGTGCAATTCTGCCTCACTAAAAAAAGTTGACTATAGATTCTAGATTTTCATAAGACTTTAGTCCAGCAGAATTAGCAATGTTGATCTTGTCATTCTAATATATAGAGATCTTAAGGCATTCAGCATTTCGCAAAGCATATTGCTCGTTTACTGTCAAATTCACATTGCCGAAGCACTTGGAAAAGAAGACATTGTGACAAGTGGCGTTTTAACAGAAAGCTCAAACTATAATGTTAGAATTTGATGAGAAAAAAAAAAAAAAAAAAAAAAAAAAAAAAAAAAAAAAACGTAAAAATACTAGAATACATTTTTTCCAGGCATTTACCGTTTTAAAAAACAGATATATTGACGTTAAGGAGTGATGTCAAGGTCACCAACCCGTCAAAGATAATACTTGAGTGGGGTAAAAATTACGGTCACCTGTATTACTGAAATACGGCTGAGAACAGTATCTTTTTACGGAGAATTAGATTAAAAATACGCTTTTTTAACAGCGTATTTTAACCGGTAGCTCCAACTATAGCCTACATTGCATTATCTCAAATACATTACCGGAAATAAGTAAAAACTACAATGTGTAGGCTGATATATACTGTAGATAACTACCTAGTCCAATCATGTGGCATTGATTTCTTGGGCTCAAAAGCCTTTCTATCACTGGGTCGTTCATAAAGAGGTTACAATAAGACTCCTATTAAACTCGTGGCGTGTCTACTATACAGTTCCAACATTCACCGATCTTGCTGTTTATATAGAAAATACTGATAAGCCGTAAATATATGTACATCGAAACCTAAAATTATTATTATTATTATTATTATTATTATTATTATTATTATTATTATTATTATTATTATTATTATTATAAGCTAAGTTATAACCTTAGTTTAAAAAGCAGGATACTATAAGCCCAAGGGCTCCTACAGGGAAAAACAGCACAGTGAGGAATGGAAACAAGGAAATGAATAAACTACAGGAGAAGCAATAAATAATATAAAACATTTTAAGAATATTTTTGCTCGACCTTGATCTTTGACCTAGGACTTTCAAAACTGAGTCACTTCCACGTCTTGACATAACAATCCCTGAAGGTCCACTACTCTACGAGTAAAATTTTGACCTCCGCCAACGCAGCTTATTTCTCAACCTTGATCTTTGACCTAGGACGTTCAAAATTGAGTAACAACCACGTTTTAACATAACAATTAATCCCTGAAAGTTTCACTACTCTATGAGTAAAATTGTGACCTCCGCCACGGCAGCTTATTTCTTGACCTTTTATTCGACCTCGACCTTAACCTTTGACCTAAGACTTTCAAAATTGAATCCCTTCCACATTTCAACACAACAATTAATCCCTGATAGTTTCACTACTCTATGAATAAAATTGGGGCCAGAAAGTTGTTCACAAACAAACATGCGCACAAACGGGGAAAATACATAGCCTCCTTCCAACTTTGTTGGCGAAAGTAGAGGTAATAAATGATGTTATCAATATTCCCTGCGGTTATGACAACTGACGTTTATTAGGCTCAATATACAGTGCGTGTTGATTACCTTATAACTGTAGTGTATACAATATGGTAAATAAAATGACTATAACATGTGTCCATTGATAGAAAAAAAAGAAGCTATAACTTATGGAATGGACGGATCTTGTCACAACATTTTTTGCTTACTCAATACCATGTAAACAAAGATTATATATATATATATATATATATATATATATATATATATATATATATATATATATATATATATATATATATAGTGCATACATATACATATATATAATATACACATTTATATAAATGCTTATATATATATATATATATATATATATATATATATATATATATATATACATATATATATATATATATATATACACATATATATATATATATATATATATATATATATATATATATATATAAAACATATGTATATATATAACATATGTATATATATAAATATATATATAAATATATATATATACATACATATATATATAAATATTATATATATAAATATATACATATATATGAAATATATATATATATATATATATATATATATATATATATATATATATATATATATATATATATACACGTGTGTATGGATGTGTATCCATAATTAATCCCCTTTTAAGATATGGATTTAAATGAAACTACGAAACCACAGGGATAATAACAGCCTACTGCCGACCTTCGCAATGTAAGTTACACAAAGCAAACTTTTGCCCAAAAGCAATTGACAAAAATACTTGGAACGCAATCCACAAAGCGAAGCAAATCTCCAATGCTTGCGCATGACGCATGTATACGCACTTCACGGCTACCGCTTACGCCAAGGTTGTCGGTAATCATGCGTATATTGTGGACTAAAATAATAATAATAATAATAATAATAATAAT
>NC_090731.1:3152381-3157381 GCF_036898095.1 Palaemon carinicauda
TAATAATAATAATAATAATAATAATAATAATAATAATAATAATAATAACAATAATAATAATATCTATCTATTCTATCTATTTAGCAAGGCACTTTCCCAAAATTTGGGGGTAGCCGACATAAAGTACAAAAGGGGGACTTTTTTTTCTCTCAGCTCCTCCCAGCCTGACGAGGGAATCAGCTAAGTCTGGTTGGTACAGCTAGGGTGCCACAGTCCAACCTCCAACGTTATCCACCACAAATGAAGCTTCATATGCTGAATCCCCTACTGCTGCTACCTCAGCGGTCACCAAAGCAACCGGGTGAGGCAGCAGGGCCTATCAGAACTGCGGGACAATCGCTTGCCATGGTTAGAAAATGGTTAGAGGGTGATATTATGGTTAGAAGGTGATATTATGGTTAGAAGGTGATCTTATGGTTAGAAAATTGTTAGAGGGTGATATTATGGTTAGAAAATGGTTAGAAGGTGATATTATGGTTAGAAGGTGATATTATGGTTAGAAAATGGTTAGAAGGTGATATTATGGTTAGAAATGGTTAGGAGGTGATATCATGGTTAGAAAATGGTTAGAAGGTGATATTATGGTTAGAAAATAATATTATGGTTAGAAAATGGGTAGAAGGTAATATTATGGTTAGAAAATGGTTAGAAGGTGATATTATGGTTAGAAAATGGTTAGAAGGTGATATTATGGTTAAAAGGTGATATTATGGTTAGAAGGTGATATTATGGTTAGAAAATGGTTAGAAGGTGATATTATGGTTAGAAAATGGTTAGAAGGTGATATTATGGTTAGAAGGTGATATTATGGTTAGAAAATGGTTAGAAGGTAATATTATGGTTAGAAAATGGTTAGAAGGAGATATTATGGTTAGAAAGTGATATTATGGTTAGAAAATGGTTAGGTGATAATATGGTTAGAAAATGGTTAGAAGGTGATATTATGGTTAGAAAATGGTTAGAAGGTGATATTATGGTTAGAAAATGGTTAGAAGGAGATATTATGGTTAGAAAATGGTTAGAGGATGATATTATGGTTAGAAAATTAATGACATCACGATGTGAAAGATCTGCTAAAGACGAATTCTCCGAGACGAAAGATACACTACGAAATAGTTTCTTTGTGTCAGAATTGCTTAACTGTTGGTATGAAGAAATTGTTTTAACCCTTTCACTGCCATTGGTGACAATCAAAATTTGAAAAAGGGAAACATCTTTTAAAATCACTCATGCCATAGATAGTTGGTATTTAGTTGTAAGGTCTTGATGAGAGCTTTCAACAAGGTGGAGTTTGTGTTGTCTTAAAAGATTTTGCTACATTGGAAGTTTTGTTTGGAAACACCTATGCAATAAAATGGTTAAATGATACAAACTGGGAAAATGAATATCCAACAAGAACCACGAACGCAAAATAACGTATCATGGCTTGTAATATAAAAATTCAACATTGATACTGTTGTTTAGTGACCGATTTCAAATAGACCGGAAAGTCCTTTAGATTTTGCGGGGACGTGGGAAACAAATTGCAGTTCTCAAGATCACTACTCACCGTTGAAGCAAAATACACTAGTCTATTTTCTACGATTAATTTGACAGATTGCGTCCATTATCAAAGGGTTCAACATTAGCAAAGGGTTTAGAAGTCCCTAGCGAGAGGCTGAGACAGAGTCGTCCATTAGCAAAGGGTTTAAAAGTCCCTAGCGAGAGGCTGAGACAGAGTGCGTCCATTATCAAAAGGGTTTAAAAGTCCCTCGCGAGAGGCAGAGAGAGTGCGTCCATTATCAAAGGGTTTAAAAGTCACTAGGAAGAGGCAGAGACAGAGTGCGTCCATTATCAGAGGGTTTAAAAGTCCCTCGCGAGAGGCAGAGTCAGATCGCCTCCATTATCAGAGGGTTTAAAAGTCCCTCGCGAGAGGCAGAGTCAGATCGCGTCCATTATCAGAGGGTTTAAAAGTCCCTCGCGAGAGGCAGAGTCAGATCGCCTCCATTATCAGAGGGTTTAAAAGTCCCTCGCGAGAGGCAGAGTCAGATCGCGTCCATTATCAAAGGGTTTAAAAGTCCCTCGCGAGAGGCAGAGGCAGATCGCGTCCATTATCAAAGGGTTTCAAAGTTCCTCGCTAGAGGCAGAGACAGAGTGCATCCATTATCAAAGGGTTTAAGTCACTAGCGAGAGGCAGAGACAGAGACAAGGGACATGACAATGTCCTGCACATCCACCATATCAACATATGATCAACACTCAAGCTATTTAAAGGTTTAAAAGCTGTTCATAAATGGCTGAAGCAAGGGACAGTGACATTGCTCTATCAAGCTGAACAATTTTTCAGAGCCTGACCATTTCTAAATATGATAGTCTCCCAATCCCCCTTTCCACCCAAGCTAGGACCAAGGAGGGTCAGGCAACTGCTGCTGATGAGTCAGCAGATAGATCTATAGGCTTCCCCAAACCCCCAATCCTTAGCTCACAAGGATGATGAAGTTGTAGCGACCAACGGAACTACCTTGTTTGAACGGGACTCTGGCGATCACCAGGCAAGGACGTTACCAACAGGCAACTTTATTTCCAATGAGGTAGGCTAAGTCAATGGCTGCTGAACTGGAGCGTGATTCAAACTCTCCATCCACAGATTAATAGTAACTAAGGTTTCCAATGAGCAGCAAAAAATGTAAGAGGGCAGAATGAGTTTAAACCGTATAGTAACGAATTATTAATAAATACAAAAGCAAAAACTGAGTTTCCATGCAGTTACCCGAGTTCAAATGATATATATGTACGTCGTTCACTTAGCCGTGATGAAAACTCATTTTTGGAGCATACTTTTAGAAAAACTCAAAATACTTCAAGAACCACACACGCATCTCTCCAAACTGTTTTTATTTGTAAACTACCGAGGGAGAAAAAAAACTTCCCGGAAACTATAGCTCTTGTAATATAAATATATAAAAAATACACGAAATACGAAAAAAACTGAACTGGGAATAAATGTCCAAGTACTTAAGAACTGTTACATTGCTCTGAGGAGGGACAGAAATCAGGAATTGACTTTCACAATTGTAGACTTTATGTATGTGAGAGAGAGAGTTACAAGGATTTTGGATGTCTCAAAAGCCTTTTTAGTCCATCCGGGGAGACCCCATTAGCTCTTTGGTAGAGCGATTTGGTTTGAACGTTTACAGACTTTTTATGAGCTTGTCTAACTTATTCTTGACCGAGAGAGAGAGAGAGAGAGAGAGAGAGAGAGAGAGAGAGAGAGAGAGAGAGAGAGAGAGAGAGAGAGAGAGAGAGAGAGAGTGTCCCAGTACAGGAAGACGTAGCAGCAATACCAGAAATGGACGTCTCTCACACTTGACAACGTTGATCCTCACAGAATCCGTAAACTGCTTCAAAGGAGTTTCAATCAAAAGTGGCAACTCTTCACTACTATGGCCTTCAATTTTTTTTCCTTTTTTATTTGAAATGTCATGTCTCCACGCAGGGTCGAATGCCATTTTTTACATCCGTACATGACGTCGTAAAAAAAAAAATGGTACGTGAGGATTCAAAACTTATTAACAAATATGAGGTTAAATCCATAATGTTACCGAGGACAAAATAATAGATTTTGGATTGTCTGAAAGAAAATGCAGTCTATTATCATCCTTAAGGAAAATATAGTTTTAAAAGATCTTCATGAATATAAGAAATTTATTAGTATATCATCATCATCTCCTCCAACGACTATTGGCGCAAAGGGCCTCGGTCAAATTTCGCCAGTCGTCTCTATCTTGAGCTGTAAAATCAATACTTCCCCATTCATAATTACCCACTTCACACTTTATAGTCCTCAGCCATGTAGGCCTGGGTCTTCCAACTTTTCTAGTGCTCAGCCATGTAAGGCCTGGGATTTGCAGCTTTTCTAATGCCTTGTGGAACCTAGTTAAACATTTAGTCTCTTCCATCTTTTCTAGTGCCCAACCATGTAGGCCTGGGTCTTGCAACTTTTCTAGTGCCTTGTGGAACCTAGTTAAACATTTAGTAACCCAATCTCTTTTGGTGAATGAGTAAGTTTATTTTTTAACTGTATCATTCATGGCTATAAAGTCTGTTGCGTATAGCATTCATACATTGGCCTAAAAGAAATGCACAAAGCAATATATAGTGACAGGCGTTGAGTTTGCTATGAAATCTGGCTTCAGTTCGACAGCAGACTGATTGACAGATGGGTGGTTGCGAATTGTAAAGGAAAGCAGAACAGATTTCTCTCGTTGCGTGAATACTAACCATCTATTTATACGACGCCCAATATTATATCCATCAAGCGAAAACCCTGCATAGTTTTAATTTCTAAGCTATTATTATTATTATTATTATTATTATTATTATTACTTGCTAAGCTACAACCCTTGTTAGAAAAGCAGGATGTTATAAGCCCAGTGCCTCTGTAAGTGAATATAGCCCAGTGAGGAAAGGAAACTAGGAAAAAATATATTTTAATTAAGAAAACCTTGCATTGTTTTCATTTCTAAACACCTATTATTATTATTATTATTATTATTTGCTAAGCTACAACCCTTGTTAGAAAAGCAGGATGCTATAAGACCAGTGCCTCCGTAAGTGAAAATAGCCCAGTGAGGAAAGGAAACAAGGAAAAAAATATATATTAATTAAGAGTAACATAATAAATATCTCCTATATAAACGTAAACAAAAGAGTAAGAGAAATATGATAGAATAGAGTGCTCGAATGTACCCTCAAGCAAGAGAACTCTAAACCCAAACAGTAGAAGACCATAATACAGAGGCTATGGCACTAATATAAAGTGAGCGATCATGGTAGCTTTGGGGTAGAGTTGGTAGAGTTCTCTTGCTTGAGAGTACACTCGGGCGCCCGATTCTATCTTATTTCTCTTCTTGTTTATTAACGTTTTATAGTTTATGTATGATAGATTTATCTTGATGTTGTTATTATTCATAGCATATTATATTTTAATTGTTAATTAATTCTCTTGTTTCCTTATTTCC
>NC_090731.1:3162381-3164881 GCF_036898095.1 Palaemon carinicauda
GTGTGTATATATATATATATATATATATATATATATATATATATAGAGAGAGAGAGAGAGAGAGAGAGAGAGAGAGAGAGAGAGAGAGAGAGAGAGAGATCCATGGTGAAGCTAGGCAGGCAAAAACATCTCACAGAACAGGTAAAATTTTTATATAAAAACCATTCAATTTCATATCTTATAATAACTGGAGCTATCTTTATCAAATATATGAAGCCTTCTTTAAATTCTCAAGAAGGTTCTGAAAGGCTTCTAAAAATCTTAAACAGTAAATTTAATGCCCTTTTTATGTAACGGTATTACTGACTAATATGTATGCTATTCATTACATAGATATTTTTCCTTGTTGGAGCCCTTGTGCTTATAGAATCTTGCTTTAGTAACTAGGGTTGTAGCTTAGCTAGTAATAATAATAATAATAATAATAATAATAATAATGAGTTTGCTTTTCTCCCATTAAGTTGTACAGGCGGCTTGAAAGATGATATTTTATATAATAATAATAATAATAATAATAATAATAATTATTATTATTATTATTATTGAGTGATAATTAGCTTATGTTCAAGGCTTTAGTAAGACTATAAGTTTCTGATGCATAAGTTAATATTGGTAATACCATTTGATTAAATACTTTTCCTTTTAGAGAGAGTGGCATTTTACGTTTCCTAATTTCATTTCGTTTACCAGAAGCTCTCCATCCTATGATTATCCTGGTTTTAATAGAAGTCTCGTGTCCTGGAGAAACACTCACCGACTTTGTGCCCTTTTTATATAACTGTATTAATGACTAATATTTATTTTATAAATTATGTATGGCTGATTTTATATGTATATTGAATATTTTATTCTAACCTGTATATTCATAAATTGCGGAAGCTATGTATCATCATGTGATGATATTAAGGTTTTATGTATGTTTACAAAATCTCTGGTTTTTTTGTCAAATGAATAAATAATCATGTCCACACACACACACGCGAACAAATAAATAAATAATCCTGTCCACAGACTCACGAACAAATAAACAAATAATTCTGTCCACACACACACACGAATAAATAAATAAATAATTCTCTCCACAGACACACAAACAAATAAATAAATAATCCTGTCCACACACACACACACACGTACAAATAAACAAATAATCCTGTCCACAGACTCACGAACAAATAAATAAATAATTCTGTCCACAGACATAAGAGTAAAACTGTGTCCAGGAATTGTTCCCAAACACAGACAAACATTGGCTAAAACATAACCTCCTCCCAACTTCGTTGGCGGAGGTAATGAAAGAAACGGGGTGGTTTTGTAAATTACCTTCGGCCGCCTCCACTGGAATGTAAAAGGAGGCGTTTGATGATAGAAGACTGAAGTCTGGGATGCTGGAAAGTCTGGATCTTCCCAGAGTTCGCCTCCCCTCTCCGAGCATCCTTTCACCACTCGGCTGAATTCGTCCATTGTGGGCTACCTTTCAAGAAAAAGAGAAAAAAAGTTAATGGCAATATAGCAGTAACTAGAGGGGCACTCAGTAGAGCGCAGACCTCCGACGCCGCAGACGACCAAAAAAAAAAAAAAAAAAAAAAAAATTAATGGCAATATACCAGTAACTAGAGGGGCACTCAGTAGAGCGCAGACCTCCGACGCCGCAGACGACCAAAAAAAAAAAAAAAAAAAAAAAATTAATGGCAATATACCAGTAACTAGAGGGGCACTCAGTAGAGCGCAGACCTCCGACGCCGCAGACGACCAAAAAAAAAAAAAAAAAAAAAAAATTAATGGCAATATACCAGTAACTAGAGGGGCACTCAGTAGAGCGCAGACCTCCGACGCCGCAGACGACCAAAAAAAAAAAAAAAAAAAAAAAAAAAAAAAAAAAAAAAAAAAAAAAAAATAAATAAATAAATAAATTAATTAATGGCAATAGAGCAGTGACTATAGTCCATTTCTTTTAGCGAGGCAGATTTGCACCGACTCGCAGCGGTGCCCTTTTAGCTCGGAGAAGTTTCCCGATCGCTGATTGGTTAGAATTATCTCGTCCAACCAATCAGCGATCAGGAAATTTTTCCGAGCTAAAAGGGCACCGCTACGAGTCGGTGCAAATCTGCCTCGCTAAAAGAAATTGACTATAGATGGGCACTCAGTAGAGCGCAGACCTCCGCTACAGCAGCTTAATTCTCGACCTTTTGCTTGACCTTGACCTTTGACCTTAACATGTATTAATTAGCGTGGATTATCATACACTTAAATATGAACTAAGTTTGAAGTCTCTGTGGCAACGATGTCCAAACTTATGGCTGATTACGTGAATTGGACATTTTGCTTGAACGTAACCTTGAAATTTGACCTTGACCTTCCAAAATTGAATTATTTCCAGCTTCTTACCACAGATAATCCCTGCAAGTTTCATTACTCTACGATTAAAATTGTGGCCAGGAAGGTGTTCACAAACAAACACGCACATAACATCCTCCCATTTTCGTTGGCAGGGATAAGA
>NC_090731.1:3169881-3184881 GCF_036898095.1 Palaemon carinicauda
TTTATTCTCATCATTTATTTATTTCCTTATTTCCTTTCCTCACTGGGCTATTTTTCCCTGTTGGGCTTATAGCATCTTGCTTTTCCAACTGGGGTTGTAGCTCGGTTAATAATAATAATAATAATAATAATAATAATAACACCGGATATTTTAACGTAAAGGATTGATATTCCATTCACCAACCTGTAAAAGATAATAAATCCGGGTAAAAATTACGGACGCCTGTATTTTTACTGAAATACGGCCGAGAACAGTATATATCTACGGAGAATTTCAGATTAAAATTACGTTTTTCTTACGTTAAAGATATGTAAAGGGCTTTACCTCCTTTATTTCTAATCCATCTCTAATTGTATCAATAATGTAAAACTCACAATTACTAATCTTGTTTATGATTAGGAACACACTCTGTTATGATAATAATAATAATTCTTTCTCTCTCTCTCTCTTTCTCTCTTTCTCTTTCCAGTGTATGACTATTATTTCCCCTTTCCCCCCTTCCTCACACTCCCTCTCACACTTTTTCTCTCTCTCTCCTGGATAGTATATCTCTTTCTTCTTCTTCTTAACCTTGTTGTATCACTACTCGGTCGGTCTCTCTCTCTCTCTCTCCCCTTCTTAACCTTCTGGGGTCTCTCTCTCTCTCTCTCTCTCTCTCTCTCTCATTCATGTTTGTGCTTCCTAAATGGATTTAAACAGCAAAGACACAACATCCTCTCTCTCTCTCTCTCTCTCTCTCTCTCTCTCTCTCTCTCTCTCTCTCTCTCTCTCTCTCCTTAACCTTCTGGGGTCTCTCTCTCTCTCTCTCTCTCTCTCTCTCTCTCTCTCTCTCTCTCTCTCGCCTTTTAATACACGGATTATTTCTCCTCCGTCAGCCCCAGTCTTAGACCGTTCACATTCAGAGGAATTCTACTTTTTCCATCTGGTTCTCCCTGACATTTCCTCCTCCCAGCTGTCATTCATACACTAATTCAATAAAAAAAAAGAAAAAAAAAAGTCGAGTTGTCTTCAGAGCTTACTACTGGAGATGAGAGAATGCCTCTTAAAACATAGGTTATACAAGCAATATTCTGTGCTTATGACAAGCGAGCATATATGATCATCGAATTAATTTAGGCTACTTAAAAAAAAAAAAAGTTTTAATTATAAATCCTCCGTAAAAATATAAAGTTCTCATCCGTATACAAACAAGCATACATGATCTTCAAATTATTTTAAGCTACTTAAAAAATCCATAATTTTAATATGAAATTCTCCGTAAAAATATAAAGTTCTCATCCGTAATTTCAGAAATCCAAGCGACCGTAATTTCTACCCTACTTTGTTATTATCTTTCACGGGTTGGTGATCGTAATATCACTCTTTTAAAGTCAATATATCCGTTTTTAAAACGGTCAATGCCTGGCAACATTTATCCCATGATTTTAACCGTTTATTGTAGTTTATACTAAAATGAAATATTCTTAGCTCATAAGCCAAACACGCACAAATGATCCTCAAGGATTTTCATACGGTAGATTTTTTTGCTTACGAGTCTCTTTCCATGGAAAACTATAGTCAATTTTTTTTAATGAGGCAGATTTGCACCGACTCACTGGGGTGCCATTTTCGCTCAAAAAAGTTTCCTAATCGCTGATTGGTTAGAATTATCTTGTCCAACCAATCAGCGATCCGGAAACTTTTCCGAGCTAAAAGGGCACCGCTGCGAGTCGGTGCAAATATGCATCGCTAAAAGAAATGGACTATAAGTGAACAGCGAAAAAAAAACTACCGATTACGCAATAACTGACAAAAAGTTGTCTCGGGCGGTAATGAAAGTAGCCTTTAGAAGAACAGTAGTCAAAAAAAAAAAAAAAAAAAAAAAAAAAAAAAAAAAAAAAAAAAAAAAAAAAAAAAAGTTGCTGTTAATGGTCAGGAAATGGCCGTTTGAGTTCCAGTTTTAAAGGAAGTGATAGAAGTGTCTTTTTTGACATCATCTTTCCTTTTTTTTTTATTTCCTATCGGAAATACAATTTGGCTTTTTACTTTGTAGAGAAATGGTCAGACATTTCATTTTTTAAGGCAAGTAATTATGTATGTATGTATAAATATATATATATATATATATATATATATATATATATATATATATATATATATATATATATATATATATGTATATATGTGTGCGTGTATATATATATATATATATATATATATATATATATATATATATATATATATATATATATATATATATAAGTATGAGGTAAGAAATTTATTTCTATTTGAACACGATATTGTATTTATTTTCTGCCATATACATACATATATATAATGTGTATATATATATATATATATATATATAAATATATATATATATATATATATATATATATATATATACATATATATAATGTCTTTCCTGTCACGCTGAGAGGCATTGCAAAACGTTTGACTACTCGATTACTCCCCACTCTCCGAGTAGGGGGGGGGGAGAGTAGTCATACCCAGATGAGAGGGGGTACCCAAAAAAGATACACCCGTGTGGGGGAGAGTGTAATCATACCCAGATGAGAGGGGATACCCCGAGAGATACACCCGTGAACCACAATCTTCAACAAATTGCCCAAACTGCTGTGTTGCAGTTAGGAAAGGAGGGAGGGGTGGGAAGGGTTGATAGTAGTAGTAGTAGTAGTAGTAGTAGTAGTAGTAATTACTCATTAGTTTGTCATAGGTCTAAACTTATTACTTGTGCTATAAAAAGTTCTGCCTATGGCTAATTGGCGATAACACTTCCATAACAGGTACTGTAAAAACTCTACCTTTGGCTAGTAGTAGTAGTAGTAGTAGTAGTAGTAGTAGTAGTAGTAGTAATTACTCATTAGTTTGTCATAGGTCTGAACTTATTACTTGTGCTACAAAAATTTCTGCCTATGGCTAATTAGCAATAATACTCTTTCATAACAGTACTATAAAAACTCCACCTATGGCTAATTGGCAATAACACTCTTTCGTAACAGGTACTGTAAAAACTCTGCCTATGGCTAATTGGCAATAATACTCTCGTAACAGGTACTGTAAAAACTCTGCCTATGGCTAATTGGCCTTAATACTCTTTCATAACAGGTACTGTAAAAACTCTGCCTATGGCTAATTGGCAATAATACTCTCGTAACAGGTACTGTAAAAACTCTGCCTATGGCTAATTGGCCTTAATACTCTTTCATAACAGGTACTGTAAAAACTCTGCCTATGGCTAATTGGCCTTAATACTCTTTCATAACAGGTACTGTAAAAACTCTGCCTATGGCTAATTGGCAATAACACTTTCCTAACAGGCTCAATAAAAAAAGCTAAACATTACAATTTCATAAGCAGACAGATCTCCAAATGTTTTACTTTATTGTTTGCCTGGTAATGCAGTTGAAGACCTCCCAGCCGTCTCGAATAGCAAGGGTGCTTTCGGCGGTCAAATTTCAAACCTGTTGAACCGGCCAAAACCGGTTATCGAAGCGTGCTGTATTATTTTGAAATTTTCAAATCCACAATAGAACCCACAAAAATCCTGCTTCTGCTTTAAAATCTTATTAACCATAAGACTGAATTAGCATAACCACCAATTTATTCCAAACGACCATAATTATACAGAATATCAATTAACATTAATGGGAAATACCTCAACAACTTGAGATTTGCAGATGACATAGTTCTGTTTAGTGAAGAGGAGAAGGAATTGCAAATGATAATGGAAGATTTGTATAGAGAAAGCAGAAACGTAGGACTGAAAATGAATATGAGTAAACCTTAGAAGATTTGAATAGAGAAAGCAGAAACGTAGGACTGAAAATGAATATGAGTAAAACTTGGAAAATTTGAGTAGGACTGAAAATGAATATGAGTAAAACTTGGAAGATTTGAATAGAGAAAGCAGAAACGTAGGACTGAAAATGAATATGAGTAAAACTTAGAAGATTTGTGTAGAGAAAGCAGAGATGTAGGACTGAAAATGAATATGAGTAAAACTTGGAAGATTTGAATAGAGAAAGCAGAAACGTAGGACTGAAAATGAATATGAGTAAAACTTAGAAGATTTGTGTAGAGAAAGCAGATATGTAGGCCTGAAAATGAATATGAGTAAAACTTAGAAGATTTGTGTAGAGAAAGCAGAGATGTAGGACTGAAAATGAATATGAGTAAAACTTAAAATATTTGAATAGAGAAAGCAGAAACGTAGGACTGAAAATGAATATAAGTAAAACTTGGAAGATTTGAATAGAGAAAGCAGAAAAGTAGGACTGAAAATGAATATGAGTAAAACTTAGAAGATTTGAATAGAGAAAGCAGAAACGTAGGACTGAAAATGAACATGAGTAAAACTTAGAAGATTTGAATAGAGAAAGCAGAAACGTAGGACTGAAAATGAATATGAGTAAAACATAGAAGATTTGACTAGAGAAAGCAGAAACGTAGGACTTAAAATGAACATGAGTAAAACTTAAAATATTTGAATAGAGAAAGCAGAAACGTAGGACTGAAAATGAATATGAGTAAAACTTGGAAGATTTGAATAGAGAAAGCAGAAAAGTAGGACTGAAAATGAATATGAGTAAAACTTGGAAGATTTGAATAGAGAAAGCAGAAAAGTAGGACTGAAAATGAATATGAGTAAAACTTAGAAGATTTGAATAGAGAAAGCAGAAACGTAGGACTGAAAACGAACATGAGTAAAACTTAAAATATTTGAATAGAGAAAGCAGAAACGTAGGACTGAAAATGAATATGAGTAAAACTTGGAAGATTTGAATAGAGAAAGCAGAAAAGTAGGACTGAAAATGAATATGAGTAAAACTTAGAAGATTTGAATAGAAAAAGCAGAAATGTAGGACTGAAAATGAACATAAGTAAAACTTAGAAGATTTGAATAGAGAAAGCAGAAACGTAGGACTGAAAATGAACATGAGTAAAACTTGGAAGATTTGAATAGAGAAAACAGAAACGTAGGACTGAAAATGAACATGAGTAAAACTTAGAAGATTTGCATAGAGAAAGCAGAAACGTAGGACTGAAAATGAATATGAGTAAAACTTAGAAGATTTGAATAGAGAAAACAGAAACGTAGGACTGAAAATGAATATGAGTAAAACATAGAAGATTTGACTAGAGAAAGCAGAAACGTAGGACTGAAAATGAATATGAGTAAAACTTAGATTTGAATAGAGAAAGCAAAAACGTAGGACTTAAAATGAATATGAGTAAAACTTAGAATAAAGCAGATACGTAGGACTGAAAATGAATATGAGTAAAACTTAGAAGATTTGTCTAGAGAAAGCAGAAATGTAGGACTGAAAATGAATATGAGTAAAACTTAGAAGATTTGAATAGAGAAAGCAGAAACGTAGGACTCAAAACGAATATGGGTAAAACTTACTTAGAAGATTTGAATAGAGAAAGCAGAAATGTAGGACTCAAAACGAATATGAGTAAAACTTAGAAAATTTGAATAGAGAAAGCAGAAACGTAGGACTGAAAATGAATATGAATAAAACTTACCTAGATTTGAATAGAGAAAGCAGAAAAGTAGGACTGAAAATGAAAATGAGTAGAACTTGGAAGATTTGAATAGAGAAAGCAGAAACGCAGGACTGAAAACGAATATGAGTAGAACTTGGAAGACTTGAATAGAGAAAGCAGAAACGCAGGACTGAAAACGAATATGAGTAGAACTTGGAAGACTTGAATAGAGAAAGCAGAAACGCAGGACTGAAAACGAAGATGAGTAGAACTTGGAAGACTTGAATAGAGAAAGCAGAAACGCAGGACTGAAAACGAATATGAGTAGAACTTGGAAGACTTGAATAGAGAAAGCAGAAACGCAGGACTGAAAACGAATATGAGAAGAACTTGGAAGACTTGAATAGAGAAAGCAGAAACGCAGGACTGAAAACGAATATGAGTAGAACTTGGAAGACTTGAATAGAGAAAGCAGAAACGCAGGACTGAAAACGAATATGAGTAGAACTTGGAAGACTTGAATAGAGAAAGCAGAAACGCAGGACTGAAAACGAATATGAGTAGAACTTGGAAGACTTGAATAGAGAAAGCAGAAACGCAGGACTGAAAACGAATATGAGTAAAACTTAGAAGATTTGAATAAAGAAAGCAGAAACGGAGGACTGAAAATGAATATGAGTAAAACTGAGTGTTCAATGAAAATGAAGATAACGAATGAAGGTTATTGACGAACCTCTAGAGATTGTTAATGAATATACGCACTTAGGACAGACTGTAATCCCCAAAACATGAAACAAACTGAAAAGAAGGATAAGCTTGGGATGGAGAGTTTTTGGTAAAAAAAAAAAGAAGAAATTATGAATAGAAAAGTGCCACTTTCTCTAAAAAAACAAGTATTTAATCATATGGTCAAACTAGTATCAACTTATGCGTCAGAAACTTAAGAGCCTTATTAAATCCTTACAACTTATGCTAGTTACAATTCAGAGCAATTGATAGAATAACGATGAGAATAACACTGACAGAAAAAGAGCAACATGTATACGAGAGCAAACTAAAGAAGGGGATATTCTTACATGTAAGAAAAAGAAATGGACAGAACATGTAGTGAGAATGACAGATAATAGAAGGTCAAAAAAGAATAACAGAATAAGGAGGAGAAAGAGGAGACGATGGATTGGCGAACTAAGAAAATTTGCGGGAATACATTGGTATAGAAAGACCATAAACAGATGGAAGTGTTAGGATACGCCTGAGGCCTTTGTCCTACAGTATACTTCTTACGGCTGATGATAACAATGATATATATATATATATATATATATATATATATATATATATATATATATATATATATATATATATATATATATATATATATACATATATATATATATATATATATATATATATATATATATATATATATATATCCATTATAAGTTTGTAAGAGAAGATGATGATGAATGGAGAAGTATGGATTTAAAAGCTCAAGATAGAGACAGGTGGCGAAATCTAAATGAGGCCCTTTGCGTCAATAGGCATAGGAGACGAGGATGATCATGATGATCATGATGATGAAGGCAGAGAGAAATAGTATTCCAAACTCCCCAACTCCGCAGGAATTTTAAATCATGTTTACTACCGGAGACCAACCGCTGATTAGACTGGTCTGGAGCCACCAATAACCGCTAATTTAGACCAGCCGTAGACCATAAATTAAAAAAAAAAATAGTAGTAGTAGCTGCCTGTGCGCATCTATGTCAACATGACTTAGTGTGCGTTGCAAAGATTTTTAAGTCACATCCGTATCACATTCATACAAGACTGATTCGAATACCGTTGATTAAGGCCAGGGTGCTTCAAGTCAGGGTTGCCAGATTGGCATTTTTTCAGGCCAAATACCCCCTCAAATTTGGCCTTTTTTGAAACTGGTAGGCCTTTAGTAATATCATGAAAAAGGTGGGCCTTAAATACTACATTTTTGGCCTTTTTTCAATAATGGGTTGGCATTTTAAAGCTGCGGTTGATTAGAAGTTGGCATTTTTTCATTTAGAAAACCTGGCAACCCTGCTTCAAGTCTAGCAAGAACTGATATTAGCAATATACTCGTAGTTTGAAGCTGTTAACTTCTTTACAATTCACTTTACTTACATACTTCACATATTTGTGGCCATAGTGTTTACAGTAGTCTAGCAAGAACTGGTATAACGAATATACTTTGAAGCTGTTAACTTCTTTACATTACACTTTAATTAAATACTCTACGTATTTATAGAATCATAGAGCGTCATGTTAAAAAAAAGCCGTAATTTCAATCGAAAATTCTCCGTAAAAAATATACTCTCAGACGCATTCCAGTAAATACAGGCGCAATTTTTACCCTACTTTGTTATTATCGTTTATGGGTTGGTGACCGTAATATCACTCCTTAACATCAATATATCCGTTTTTAAAGGGCAAATCACTGGCAACATTTATTCCAGGAATTTTCAAATTTTCAACAATGTAACATTCCCATAAAATTAAAATGTATACCAAGAAAAAAGGGAGGCCTGTCTGACAGCCTACGTGAAGGCTTTTATAAATAAAAAGTATAAATAATGTAAATAAGTGAATAAATTAATTAGGTTATTTATTAACATGAGAATTAAGCTAATGCATACAAACTATATGACTTGATTCTTCGCACATTTCTAATCCTCCCAAAATGTCGTACTATCTTGGTGTGATGTTAGATAGCAACAAGCTGGCAACCCTGCAAAGGCTCCCAGGGTTGCCAGGTTTTCTAAACGAGAAAAGGCCAACTACTAATCAACCGTAGCTTTAAAAGGCCAACCCTTTATTAGACAAAAGGCCAAAAATACAGTATTTAAGTCGCAGCTTTAAAAGGCCAACCCTTTATTAGACAAAAGGCCAAAAATACAGTATTTAAGTCGCAGCTTTAAAAGGCCAACCCTATATTAGAAAAAAGGCCAAAAATACAATATTTAAGTCGCAGCTTTAAAAGGCCAACCCTATATTAGAAAAAAGGCCAAAAATACAATATTTAAGTCGCAGCTTTAAAAGGCCAACCCTATATTAGAAAAAAGGCCAAAAATACAGTATTTAAGTCGCAGCTTTAAAAGGCCAACCCTATATTAGACAAAAGGCCAAAAATACAATATTTAAGTCGCAGCTTAAAAAGGCCAACCCTTTATTAGAAAAAAGGCCAAAAATACAATATTTAAGTCGCAGCTTTAAAAGGCCAACCCTTTATTGGACAAAAGGCCAAAAATACAGTATTTAAGTCGCAGCTTTAAAAGGCCAACCCTTTATTAGAAAAAAGGCCAAAAATACAATATTTAAGTCGCAGCTTTTAAAGGCCAACCCTTTATTAGAAAAAGGCCAAAAATACAATATATAAGTCGCAGCTTTAAAAGGCCAACCCTTTATTGGACAAAAGGCAAAAAATACAGTATTTAAGGCCCCCTTTTTTCATTTTGTTACTTAAGGCCAAATTTGAGTTTTTTTGCCCTGAAAACAGGCCAACCTGGCAACCCTGCCTCTGGGCTCTAAAATGGTCTTTACATTCAGATAGTTCAAATCATCAATTTCTTCCCTCGTCTGCTGTAATCGGATATCAATGTTATACGTGAATATCATTATTACTATAATAAGCAGATTCCAATGGAACACTGCATGGATAAGCCCAAGGGCTCCAACAGGGAAAATAGCCCAGTGAGAAAAGAAAATAAGGAAATTGATAAACAAATAATAATTAAAATCAAAGTTTTATGAACAATCTGGGAATGGATATTTTTGTTCTAATGCTGTTGAAGAACATGTTCCAGACAGTATTTTACGCTTCATAGTTCTGGATCTTTATCAAAGTATGTTCAATATTGTGATACGTTTCTTTTTTTTTCTTTTTTTTTTTTAATTCGATTACTGTAAGCTTACCAGACAAGCAAGTGGCCGATACATCTCTTAGGCCTAAAGCATCCTGCTTTTCCAACTAGGGTTGTAGCTTAGCAAGTAATAATAATAATAATAATAATAATAATAATAAAGATATTTAATGAATTATTAAGAGTATTAGGGAACGTATTAATTTTTTTTTTTTTTTGGGGGGGGGTTCTGTGCTCAAGTAGGACTTTGTTTATGTATCTTGACAATGAAATGAACACTATAACAACATATTTGGCAACAGTGCAATGACTAAGCATAAAAAAAATCAACAACGGTATATGCAATTACTCATGTGAAACAACCAGATATTTTCCCGTGATTATGGATACAGTATAAGTCGTAGTATACTGTACGTCAAGAATATCATTAACTTTTTGGTATTACGAATAGATACTGGCATATATGAATATTTATTTGCAATTTTGAACGAAAGGGTTGAATACGTCATTGAATGTTTAGTAAATACTGGTGCTACTTCCTCCATGCCAATATCCAAGGTTTTTTTTTTTTTTTAATCCAAAGTTTTGATGTTCTTTCCGGTACAGTATGTGACCCACTGCTTTGATTCTGGTATGGTACGCGGTCTACTATGTTTGAATGTGTCATACCTCACTAGTATATATATATATATATATATATATATATATATATATATATCCTGATATGCATATTTATGAATTTAACTCCATGAAGAATCTGATATCTAAAATGCCAAAATATTTAAATCTGTGGTGGCCAATGTGGTAACGTCCCTGACTGGTGAACGCCAGACGAGGGTTTGAGTCCCACTCAGACACGTTAGTTCCTTTGGTCGCTGCAACCTCGCCCTCGTTGTGAGCTATGGATGGGGAGTTTAGGGGAGCCTATAAGTCTATCTGCTGAGTCACTAGCACCGATTGCCTGGCCCTCCTTGGTCCTAGCTTGGGTGGAGAGGGGGCTTGGGCGCTAATCATGTGTATATATGGTCAGTCGCTAGGGCTTTGTCCTGTTTGATAGGGCAATGTCACTGTCCCTTGCCTCTGCCATTCATGAGCGGCCTTTAAACCTTTAAACAAAGACGCAACAGGTATCAATAGCCATATGATTATTATCAGAACAGAGAAGTAAAGTAATATTGAATTGCGAACAAAATGAAAATCAATTGATCCAATTGATCAGTTAGATAATTAAAATAAAACCTAAAGTACTCTCCCACGCGGCATTCTTCATTGCGACCAGCTGTTCTATAACTGCCAGTTACCAAGATATTATAACATTTCCTTTGGGGTTATCATAAAGTTAGATATCAATTAGGGAGAAATCAACAGTAGTATAAGGTAGGTCTCATATTATACCGGTGACAAGAATCAAGATATCGTAGGCCACAGGATATCTTAGGTCACAGGATATCGTAGGTCACAGGATATCGTAGACCACAGGATATCGTAGGTCACAGGATATCGTAGGTCACAGGATATCATAGACCACAGGATATCGTAGACCACAGGATATTCTAGGCCACAGGATATCGTAGACCACAGTATATCGTAAACCACAGGATATCGTAGGTCACAGGATATCGTAGACCACAGGATATCGTAGGCCGCATGATATCGTAGGTCACAGGATATTGTAAGTCACAGGATATTGTAGACCACTAGATATCATAGACCACAGGATATCCTTGGTCACAGGATATCGTAGACCACAGGATATCCTTGATCACAGGATATCGTAGACCACAGGATATCCTTGGTCACAGGATATCGTAGACCACAGGATATCCTTGGTCACAGGATATTCTTGGTCACAGGATATCGTAGACAACAGTATATCGTAGACAACAGGATATCGTAGACCACAGGATATCATAGACCACAGTATATCGTAGACCACAGGACATCGTAGGTCACAGGATATCGTAGACCATAGGATATCGTAGACCACAGGATATCGTAGGTCACAGGATATCATAGACCACAGGACATCGTAGACCACAGGACATCGTAGGTCACAGGATATCATAGACCATAGGATATCGTAGACCACAGGATATCGTAGACTACAGGATATCGTAGACCACAGGATATCGTAGGTCACACGATATTCTAGGTCACAGGATATTGTAGACCAATGTAGTGCCTCGAGTGTGCCATGTCTTTGGGACTATCATTATCACGTAGCCTGGACACAAAGATAGGATACGGTGCCTCTAGAAGGCAGTTGATAATCTAGTCCTACTTTTATTAGCCATAATATTCTATTATTATTATTATTATTATTATTATTATTATTATCATTATTATTAGCTAAACAACAACCCTAGTTGGAAAACCATGATGCTATAAGCCCAAAGGGTTTCAACAGGGAAAAATAGCCCAGTGAGGAAAGGAAATAAGGAAATAAATAAACCATATAACAAGTAATGAATAACTGAAGCATATTTTTTAAACATTAACAACATTTAAACAGATTTCATAAACTATATTAATACTTGTGTCAGCCTGTTCAACATAAAAACATTTCCTGCAAGTTTGAACTTTTGAAGAGTGCCAGATTTTAATTAAAAACATGGCATTATCCCTCATTAGGTGGTTCTCTATTTAACCTAATATCTTATTGGGCTTATAACACAAAAGATTTATGGTTACCCAACGAAACATCTAAATTAATTACTTTGTTTGTAGTTTCCTTATTTCCAACTAAACACTTAAAATAAATTACTTTTCTTGTACTTAGCTTATTTACTTTCCTCACTGGGCTATTTTCCCTGTTGGAGCCCTCGGGCTCATAACATTCTGCTTTTCTTACTATGATTGTAGCTTAGCAAGTAATAATAACAACAACAATAATAATAATAATAAAAATAAGTAATAATAATAATAATAATAATAATAATAATAATAATAATAATAATAATAAATGCAATCTTCCACCCCGTAGACAGCCCTACCCAACACAGAACCCAATGTGGTCCTAAGTATGCAACCTGAATATGTACTGGAATCCAGATTGTAAACACTCACAGTATTTGCATTTGTCACCGACCCTCTTTTATATTACCGTAATTCTAATATGAAGTTCGCCGTTATAAAGCCTGGGAAATTAGCCGTAATTCATTCATAAAGTAAGGTCCTAATATTGGCATTGAATTGTAGAATTTGGGCCACATAGCTCGGTGTTAAGCCCGGGGAGGCCAGTTGCTATCGATGCCCAATAATTTAATAACCTCCGTCTCAATTTTTACAGAGTAAACAGGTGTTGCCTGTACATAAACGCACGCAAGCGCACGCGCACACACGCTATATAATGCCAATAATTTAATAACCTTACTGTCTCTAGTTCAGTCTCAATGTTTACAAAGTGAACAGGTGTTGCTTCCACATACGAGCGTGGGCATTCACGATAAATAAATAGATAAATGTGTGTGTATGTATATATATATATATATATATATATATATATATATATATATATATATATATATATATATATATATATATATATATATATATATATATATATATATATAATGCACGTGAGAAAAAAATGAAAGTTTTGTACGGTCCCAAATGACTGAACTTGCGCAAAGGTTATTACACCCACTGGACGGACCTAAAAACGCCTAAAGGCAAAAGAAATCCTCACAACCTCAAGTTATAATAACACTATAAGCAAGGCAGTGTTGTTTCTTACCTTCGAATAAAAGAGGCCTCAAGTTATCCACATTAACGGTGATTGTTATTACCACTGGAAATTACACAGAATCTCAAGACACGATATGCACAGAGAAAGTCCTTACGGCACGAAAGCCAGATCTCGACTGGCAAGTTTCTACAACTTGCACGAAATCCAATAGTTGCTCCCTACCATAATTGCCAGTTTGTTGATTTCGGCTATAAAATATATTCAATAATCGTTATTAATAGTTGATTATATACGCAATAGGAAACTACTTTCTGTTTCGTTTTATTTCTAAGGCAAATTTTGAAGCTTTATATAATGCTTAAAGGTATTTAAAAGATATTTCAAAGAAAGTTTAAATATCTAACTGGCACCTTTGTCGCACCTGCTCGAAACTAATCGGAGTCAGAATTCTTGAATTTTCATACTTCGCACATATTTTGAAACAGTTTTTCACATAGTTGGATTTTCTTTGGAAAATAGATAACTTATTTGATATGCACAGTTAAATTAGGTTGAACATAACCACGATATAGAAGTCATTCATTTGATTACTGAGACAAGATTGACAGATTTAGAAGCAGTGGATAATACCCAAAAGGAAAAAAAATCTGTCTTATGCTAACGTCTCCTGGCGATGTTTCCAAATTCGGTACCACAATATTATGCAAAAAAATAAAAAGAACGCTTTTTGACGTTGCGATATCACATATTGTTATTGTTATCAAATGGTAAAGCAAATTTCCAAGGGACATTTTGTTCACCAACGGTTTCCTCTTGCATTCACTTTGCTGTAGTAATCTGTTTATCTTACATACATTTTTGTCTATTTATCCTGTTTTATCATACGTTTTCTTATTCTCATGAGTATCTATTTATCTATCTATATATATATATATGTATATATATATATATATATATATATATATATATATATATATATATATATATATATATATATATATATATATATATATATATATATATATATATATATCTGCCTTCCTTCGCTCAATCTACATTCTCATGACAACCTTGAATGTCTTACCTTTGTCTTGCTGAAAACTGTTCGTAATGTTCCTATGATCCGATCTAGGACTTCTGTATGCGCCCCACACTTACTTTCCTTTAACTATATCCCAAAAACTCATTTATTTATCATAAAAATCGACCTCTTAAAATTCACTTATCTTGCAAATATTAAGCTGTGTGTATAAATTGCCTTATAACTGCATAAACTAGTGTGAATGAAAATGAATATGATATGATGCGCCCATTCCTGGAAAAGACTTCATCTGTTAAGGACAGATCATGGTTCGATTATTATTATTATTATTATTATTATTATTATTATTATTATTATTATTATTATTACTTGCTAAGCTACAGCCCTATTTGGAAAAGCAAGATGCAATAAGCCCAAGAGCTCCAACAGGGAAAATAGCCCAGAGAGGAAAGGAAATAAGGAAATAAATAAACTACGAGAGGCGTAATGAACAATTAAATAAAATATCTTACGAACAGTAACAGCATTGAAATAAATCTTTTATATATAAACCATAAACTTGAAAAAAACAAAACAAGAGAAAGTGAAATAAGATAGGACAGTGGTGCCCGAGTGTACCCTCAAGCAAGAGAACTCTACCCCAAGACAGTGGAAGGCGTTTCCATTATCAGGACTTACTTGCATACAGACATATTTCGAATCGATCATCAATATCAAAAGTTCTAGAATGTATTCTTTAACATGTTTAGCCATTTAGGAAGAATCGAAGCATTGCCAGATGACAAGTTTGCATTCATAACAACAAGTTCCCTATTGGCATCAGAAGGACTGTTGCTACAACAGCGTGGATTTGACAATTAACGTGGAATATGCTATGTGATTATCAA
>NC_090731.1:3189881-3242381 GCF_036898095.1 Palaemon carinicauda
ACAGTGGGAGACCATGGTATATAGGCTATGGCACTACCCAAGACAAGAGAACAATGGTTTGATTTTGGAGTGTACTTCTCCTAGAAGAGCTGCTTACCATTGCTTTAGACTCTCTTCTACCCTTATCAAGAGGAAGGTACCCACTGAACAATTACAGTGCCTTAGTTAACCCCTCAGGTGAAGAATCATTATTTAGTAATCTCAGTGTTGTCAGGTGTATGAGGACAGAGGAGAATCTGTAAAGAATGTGCCAGACCATTTGGTGTATGTATAGGCAAAGGGAAAGTAAACCGCAACCAGAGAGAAGGATCCAGTGTAGTACTGTCACACTCAGAATTTCTTTTGTTTCACGACTGAAAGCACTCTAAACTATTATTTTTTTCTTCTTCTGTTTCTTTCAGGAAATAGAACCATATAACTGTTAAGAAATCAAAACAGCATTAGCAAAACCAATTGTTACTTAGGTCTTTAAGTAAAATTTTCAGTTTTCAACACTCAATTTATTAACGTAACCTAACCTAACATAGTTTACGTTTCCTTAAACTATTGATTGACATAGGTTGTAAATTTCTTCCCTGATGTCAAGGTAAAGTTAAAAAGTGCAGGCTTACTGTAAGCATACTTGGTGATAAGGGTAAAAAACTTTTCATGATTAAGTCTAATTAGACTACACTGTCTTCTTCTTTGTCTGCATCTTTTCCCACTTCTATGTGGGGTTGATATTTCTGGTCAGCTTTCTCCATCTACCTCTGTCCCACACTTCATCAACGGTTAATCCCTTTGATCGAAGATCATCTTTGATACAGTCCATCCACCTTCGCTTTGGTCTCCCTCTCCTTCTCGTTCCCTGTACCTCCATTTCCATCACTCTCCTCTGAGGGGGGCACACCAGCCTCAACCTGGTGCCGGTCCCAAGCCCGAGTAAATGGGGAGTGGGTGGCGGCAGGAAAATCATCTGGCCATGAAAAATTAGCCAAAACAAATATGGTCATTGAATATAATCAGACTATACTGTATTGTTATGATAGACTCAGTTACCTCACATTCTCAAAAAGTGTGTTTTCACAAATTGATGAATTTGATATCCATAGCCCAACATTGGGGTCTCAGGAAAATAACATTATTTGAACTCGAGAGACTGAAATAAGTTTATCAGCCCAATAGATCTAGTATCTAGATTTATTTCTTAACGAGTGCTTGAAAATTGATACCATACATACCGGTTATTAATAAAGCATTTTTACAATTTTAGTTTTTTCTGTTCAACTTTATTTCCAGAACCTGAAATTACAAGCAAGTCACTATGACAATTCTTATATCATGTCCCTTTAAATCAACCACTTCACGGGATCTATGCTTCCCGTGGTACCATAGTTGCCAGATCTTGCTTTCTAGGTTGACATTTTGTCCAGAAATAAAAGCACACAGTTCCATCACTTATGGAATATAAACCAATGCTGTTAAGCAAAACAAAATCTTGTGAAATAAATCGACCAACTGCATCACACTTCGTAAGCTCAGATTAGCAGACTTTTTACCATTTACTCCTAATTGAATATTACTGATAACATTCTGCAATAGAATATATAGTAAACTTTAAACACACTTAGCCAAATTTTTCAGATACAATTCTGATAGAATATGATTACAAGACAAACAAAAACAGTACCCTCAAAATGCAATGTAGACAAAATATTTTTTTTTCAATTAGTATATGTCAAATTGTCCTTTCCTGCACACATACACGATTCTGGACAGTTAATCTTTGAAAAAAAGCTAGCAATATTATACTCGGGTGTGTGTAACACTAAAAAATATGGGAACTATGTAGTGATAGTTTTAACTTTAACAAAATATAAAAAGAGAATAGTTTTTGAAAACGATACTGGATAATATTTACTGAATGATATTTCATACCTAATAAAGTAGCAGCACTTGGAAACAAACTGCCAAGGATTTCTTTTCCAGTGGAAAATACATCCAAGATAAAAAAAAGTAAAAAAGGTCATGGGAAAGTTGTATATCCATACATCAGCTAGTGTCGATCTCTTGGATTGCAAAGAACGTAGGGTTTGTAGTGTAGGAACAATGTTTTGGAAATGTAAAGGAGCATTATTGATAATCAGCACCTTGTAAGGCAGCCCTTCACAAGATGCTCTCGCCTCAAGAACCTTCATTGAATCATAAATTTAATAGAAAAACAGCTTTAAGAGAACAGCAGTGATCCAGGCCTTGGCATAGGGTTGCCAGAAAATGTAAAGCGTCCATTTGTTCTCATCCTTCAAAGTGAGGTTTAACAGCGATAAACGATACCTGGCATTACGTAGCTCACCACAAAGAATTTAATGTCAGTTGACCGTTCCATATTTTGAAACTGCTTTACTGGATATACTAGGTTCTGCTAAAAGTTAAAAAGTAATAATCAATTCATCAAAGTTGAAAGCCTAGTCTTGAATTGTATTTTCCTTTTTTTTTACCTTTAAATCTTGCTTTACTGTATATGGTAATGATGCCTTTGTATGCAGATGTCAAATTCTTTGGGAATTTCCATATTTTTCAAGTAATATTTAATAAAATTTATCAGTCAAACTGTTAATTACTGCAAAAGTTTTATTTCTTTACTAGGAACCAACAGACTTTGCTGGAGAAACCATGGTTTCCCAGCTAGTACATGATCACGGGATAAACTTTGTTAATACGTATAGATACCGCTATCACACATTCACAAGAAATACAAAGCAACGCGGGATAACTAGCAAGTATCCGTAAGTTAGCCACACTGATGATGACTCCATATGCGTATGTACCAAGCAACCTACTCAAGAGTATGGTATTGAGTATACCAGTGGTTCAATGCCCAAGGTTTCCAGCTTTACGATTGCGTATAAGTTTATTTCCTGCATATGGTATTACTAGGCTAAAAGCATAAAATCAAATCCATGGATAAGGATGATAGACTACATAAGCTATACCTCGGCTATGTTTCAATAAAATTATAATGCTGGTGTCAAGATTCACCCTCTAGTGTCAAATATATTGTAACATGAAAGGCCTTATTATTATTACTTATGATGACGTATAAAAGTATACAGTACATATCAGTGGAAGGAAAATGTCTGCATACTCTTAAATTCTTTGTGTGGACAAGTAATTTGCTACTAAAAGTAGTAAAGATACCGGGTTTTTATACGTAGAAAATTATAAAAAAAAAAACTGTATAAAAACTTCACCATCTATAACTGCACAAGGTTCTATTTAGTTAAGATGGATGAAGCTGTAAGGTCTTAACCTATAAGCTATAAAATTGGAATATGACTCAAAAGCATCTAAAACTGGCAAAATAAGTTAGCCCATAACTCCGAAACATGACCAAGTAGTTGTAAATGAGCAACCATAACCCTATAGTACTTCAAATATACAATATAAGATCATTCTACAAATAAAAAAAAAGAAAATAAAACTAACCTGTTCCTTGCAAAAGAAGAGGTGAGACTAAGAGTCTCATACTGCCATACAAGAACTCCTTTGCAAGCATATTCATCACTTACATTTGACAGGGTTAATAATGCCAGAACTTTGATAGCCTCCATAAAACCTTAATTTATCAAGTTCAACCAAAATCAAATTCTTTAGTAACAAATACCTTTATCAAAACTAGTCTTTTGTGCTGTGGTGAAAAATATTTTAAATAAAATTTGTCAAAGTGAGTAGTTTATACAGTAAAAGAGCAATTATCACATTGCATTTATTTTCCAATAATTTCTTACACCATAGACAAGTGACCTCAAGGGAAATTTTACCTGGATACGCTTTGCATACAAAAACAAGATGCAAATAGGATCTAGTTTTTTATTGTGTAAGGATACATAGATGTTTCATCTACTTCTAGAATGATGTTCATTATAAAAATTTAACACAACCTTAAGATTCAACAATGATAAAATACATTTAAACTCTTGCTAAGGCGTCAATCTTTCAATAAAACACGAATATTAAAAATTACTTTGGGTAAAGGATACAGAAAAAGAAATTTAAGGAAATTAAAAAAGTAATAAAATACCACTGCATCTTTAAAAAGCATTACAAAAATACTCCACCAAAAAAATAATGCTTACTACTACAGTTACTGACTTTTATACTGTAGTAATATTCGACATTCAAATGAAAAAAAGCTACCACCTTTAAAAATTAATGTTAAAAAATTGCATTCAGACTATTTTTCAAACAAGTATTACACAAGAATGCATTTTTTAGTTTTCTAAAATGGAAAAAAAAGGGGCATTAAAAACAGAAACTAAATCTACATTATCTTTGTACAATTTCATGTTTCATTATTATTAAGTGATGGAGGTCCTTCCCCATAACAATGCTTTGCCCTAGGGTCTATATACAGCGTTTCATGTTGCACAGACTGACTGGACGTGCGGCATTTTACTAAACACAACTCAAAGTGATCCGATACGGAAGCATATAGCGGACTGTTGTCGCTGATTTGTCCCAAAACCTTCTTCAGTAATGCTTTCTGGAAGAAATTAAAGATTTTTAGATTCCTCACAAGGAACATTAATGCTTACCAATCTACATACAGTATATGACTGACTATGCAGTTATAAAAGACTCCATTATACTGAACTAAGCCTCATTAAAAGTTACACCCAACAGCTACCAAAACTCATTATCATTCATGAAATAAGATTATGCAGTTATAAAAGACTCCATTATACTGAACTAAGCCTCATTAAAAGTTACACCCAACAGCTACCAAAACTCATTATCATTCATGAAATAAGATTATGCAGTTATAAAAGAATATTATACTGAACTAAGCCCCATTAAAAGTTACACCCAACAGCTACCAAAACTCATTATTATTCATGAAATAAGACACTTGTAACTATTGCTAATTTCTAAATTACAACACAGAAGAGGTGGTCTTATCAAAAACTGGATAAAAAGGACACAAACTTTTATATAAACCAATTTGTGAGCTTAACCATACATGAATTTCATGTTTGTGACCTCTACAGCATATGGTGGCATAGTGGCATAAATAAATATACCCTTATATACCAGTAACTTTCTTCACTACAACACTTAAAATTGTCAGCTCTTGAATAGTATAAAATGTACAGTTGTGAAGTAAATATTTTCCTTAAATAATTGGAAATAGACAATGTTCAAAAGTTATTTAGCAACTGTTAAAGATAAGCTAATCAAGATTATTAATTATATATAACTTGAAGTTACAAATAATCAGCAAATACAATAACCAACTTTTGATACTTGAAAGGCATTATAATAAAAACACCTTTGAAATCTGTTAAATTAGTAACACTAAAAACTCGCAGTGCAATCTTCTCACTGAAAAATTTTATTTTTATTAATAAAATAAATTTTTGAATATACTTACCCGATAATCATGTAGCTGTCAACTCCGTTGCCCGACAGAATTCTATGGAGGGATACGCCAGCTATCACAATACTAGAAGGGGGTGTACTTACCAGCGCCACCTGTGGCCAGGTACTCAATCATTTGTTGTTTACACCTCCTCAATTATTCCTCGGTCCACTGGTTCTCTCTGGGGAGGAAAGGGAGGGTCGATTAAATCATGATTATCGGGTAAGTATATTCAAAAATTTATTTTATTAATAAAAATAACATTTTTCAATATTAAACTTACCCGATAATCATGTAGCTGATTCACACCCAGGGAGGTGGGTGAAAACCAGTGTACATGATTAAAGGATAGCTAAGTATCCCCAAATTTCATATAACAGTTATCTCAAATAACAATGAAATAATAAGTACCTGGTAAGGAAGTCGAATAGAACCGTTACTCTGCCTTTTATTTAAAGTTCGTCTTCCTTACTGAGCGCAGCGTTCCTCTTGGAGGCTGAATCAACCCAAAGGTGCCAAAGTACAAGGGGTTGCAACCCTACTAAAGGACCTCTACCAAACCTTTAACCCAGGCGCTTCTCAAGAATGAATAGACCACCCGCCAAATCCAAGGATGCGGAAGGCTTCTTAGCCTACCGTAACAACCATAAAAACAACAATAAAAGTATTCAAGAGAAAGGTTAAAAAAGGTTATGGGATTATGGGAATGTAGTGGCTGAGCCCTCACCTACTACTGCACTCGCTGCTACGAATGGTCCCAGGGTGTAGCAGTTCTCGTAAAGAGACTGGACATCTTTCAGATAAAATGATGCAAACACTGACTTGCTCCTCCAATAGGTTGCATCCATAATGCTCTGCAGAGAACGGTTTTTATTAAAGGCCAACGAAGTAGCAACAGCTCTTACTTCGTGGGTCCTTACCTTCAGCAACGCAAGGTCTTCCTCCTTTAAGTGAGAATGTGCTTCTCTGATCAGAAGCCTTATATAGTACGAAAGCCCATTCTTGGACATGGGTCTCGAGGGTTTCTTGATGGCACACCATAAGGCTTCTGACTGTCCTCGAATAGGTTTAGACCTCTTCAGATAATATTTGAGAGCTCTGACAGGGCAAAGAACTCTCTCTAGTTCGTTACCTACCATGTTGGAGAGGCTAGGTATTTCGAACGATCTAGGCCAAGGACGTGAAGGAAGTTCGTTCTTTGCTAGGAATCCAAGCTGAAAAGAACATGTAGCTGATTCGGTTGTGAAACCAATGTTCTTGCTGAAGGCATGAACCTCACTGACTCTCTTAGCTGTTGCAAGGCAAACGAGAAAAGCAGTCTTGAGGGTAAGATCCTTGAAGGAAGCTGACTGGAGAGGTTCGAACCTAGATGTCATAAGGAACCTTAAGACTACGTCCAGATTCCAGCCTGGAGTGGAAAGACGACGTTCTTTAGACGTCTCAAAAGACTTGAGAATGTCTTGAAGGTCCTTGTTGGAAGACAGGTCCAAACCCCTGTGGCGGAGGACTGAGGCCAACATGCTCCTATACCCTTTAATTGTAGAAGTAGAAAGAGATCTCTCATTCCTAAGATGAATAAGGAAGTCAGCTATTTGGATCACAGAGGTATTGGTAGAGGATATTGAATTGGCTCTACACCAGCTTCGGAAGACCTCCCACTTAGACTGGTAGACTCTACGAGTGGAAATTCTTCTAGCTCTGGCAATCGCACTGGCTGCCTCCTTCGAAAAGCCTCTAGCTCTAGCGAATCTTTCGACAGTCTGAAGGCAGTCAGTCGAAGAGCGTGGAGGTTTGGGTGCAACCTGTCTACGTGTGGTTGACGTAGAAGGTCCACTCTTAGAGGTAGAGTCCTGGGGAAGTCGACTAGCCATTGACGTACCTCTGTGTACCATTCTCTTGCAGGCCAAAGGGGAGCAACCAGCGTCAGCCGTGTCCCTTCGTGCGAGACGAATTTCTGCAGAACTTTGTTTATAATCTTGAACGGAGGGAATGCGTACAGGTCGAGATGGGACCAGTTCAGAAGGAAAGCATCTACATGAACCGCTGCAGGGTCTGGAACAGGGGAACAATAAAGCGGAAGTCTCTTGGTGATGGAGGTGGCAAACAGGTCTATGGTAGGTTGACCCCACAACGTCCAAAGTCTGTTGCACACACTCTTGTGGAGGGTCCATTCCGTGGGAATGACCTGATTCCTTCTGCTGAGGCGATCCGCTGAAACATTCATATCGCCCTGGATGAACCTCGTGACCAGAGTGAGGTTTAGACCTCTTGACCAAATGAGGAGGTCCCTTGCGATCTCGTAAAGGCTCCTCGAATGGGTCCCTCCTTGCTTGGAGATGTAAGCCAAGGCTGTGGTGTTGTCTGAATTCACCTCCACCACTTTGCCTAGCAGGAGGGACTTGAAGTTCAACAGGGCAAGATGGACTGCTAACAGTTCCTTGCAATTGATGTGGAGTAATCCTTGTTCCTTGTTCCACACTCCTGAGCATTCCCGTCCGTCCAAGGTCGCACCCCAGCCCGAGTCCGATGCATCCGAGAAGAGAAGAAGATGGGGGGTCTGGATGGCCAATGATAGACCCTCCTTGAGAAGAAGATTGTGCTTCCACCACCGGAGAGTGGTCTTCATCTCTTGGTTGATAGGGATAGAGACTGCTTCTAGAGTCGAGCCCTTGTCCCAATGAGCTGCAAGATGGAATTGAAGAGGGCGGAGGTGGAGTCTCCCCAGCTCGACAAACAGGGCCAGAGATGAGAGGGTCCCTGTGAGACTCATCCACTGTCTCACTGAGCAATTGCTCCTCTTCAGCATGCTCATGATGCACTGTAGGGCTTGGTTTATCCTGGGGGCCGATGGAAAAGCCCGAAAATCCCGACTCTGAATCTCCATTCCCAGGTACACAATGGATTGGGAGGGAATGAGTTGAGATTTCTCTAAATTGACTAATAGACCTAGGTCTCTGATTAGATCTAAAGTCCAAGAGAGGTTCTCCAGACAACGACGACTCGTGGAGGCTCTCAACAGCCAGTCGTCTAGGTAGAGGGAGGCTCTGATGTTCGATAAGTGCAGGAATTTCGCTACATTCCTCATCAGATGAGTAAAGACCATAGGAGCTGTGCTTAGGCCAAAACACAGGGCTTGGAACTGATAGACAACCTTTCCGAAAACGAATCTCAGGAAAGGTTGGGAGTCTGGATGAATGGGAACGTGAAAGTATGCATCTTTCAAGTCCAATGAGACCATCCAGTCCTCCTGTCTGACCGCTGCTAAGACCGACTTGGTCGTCTCCATTGTGAACGTCTGCTTGGTGACATACTCGTTGAGAGAGCTGACGTCCAGCACCGGTCTCCAACCTCCTGTCTTTTTGGCCACAAGAAAGAGACGGTTGTAGAAGCCCGGGGATTGATGGTCCCGGACTATAACCACTGCCTTCTTCTGCACAAGTAGCGACACCTCCTGATGCAATGCTAGCCTCTTGTCCTCTTCTTTGTAGTTGGGAGAGAGGTTGATGGGCGATGTGGTCAGAGGCGGTTTGAGGCAGAATGGAATCCTGTAACCGTACCTCAGCCAACTGACAGACTGTGCGTCTGCACCTCTCTTCTCCCAGGCTTGCCAGAAGATCTTGAGCCTGGCACCTACTGTTGTCTGGAGAATCTGAGAGTCAGTGTTTTCCCTTGGATGTCCTGGGTCCTTTCTTAGACTTGCCCCTGTGAGAGTCTGGACGGGAGCTTCCTCGGCTGGGGGCTCTACCACGAAAGGGCGGTATGAACCTAGTGGCCGGGGTATCAGCCACTGGAGAGCGATAAGTCTTGGGGACAGAGGTGGTAACCTTAGACTTACGAGCCGATGAAGCTACAAGATCGTGCGTGTCCTTCTGTATCAGGGCAGCCGACAAGTCCTTAACTAGCTCCTCTGGAAAGAGGAACTTAGAGAGTGGAGCAAAAAGGAGCTGAGACCGCTGGCACGGTGTAATGCTGGCTGAGAGGAAGGAACACAGTTGTTCTCTTTTCTTCAACACCCCTGATACAAATAACGACGCTAGCTCACCCGATCCATCCCTGATAGCCTTATCCATGCAGGACATAATTAAGATGGCAGAGTCTTTGTCCGCAGGAGATGTTTTCTTGCTGAGGGCTCCCAGGCACCAGTCGAGAAAATTGAACATCTCGAAAGCTCTGAACAACCCTTTCAGAAGATGATCCAGGTCTGAGAAGGTCCAACAAACCTTCGAGCGTCTCATCGCAGTCCTCCTAGGCGAGTCCACCAGACTTGAGAAGTCAGCCTGGGCAGAGGCAGGAACTCCCAAGCCTGGTGCTTCCCCTGTGGCATACCAAACGCAACCTTTCGATGCGAGCTTCGTTGGAGGGAACATGAAGGAAGTCTTGCCCAGGTGTTGTTTAGACTGAAGCCAATCCCCTAAGATCCTTAAGGCCCTCTTGGAGGATCTAGCTAGGACAAGCTTAGTATAGCACGACTTAGCTTGTTGCACGCCTAGCGAAAACTCAGATGGAGGAGAGCGGGGAACAGCAGAGACGAAGTGGTCAGGGTAAAGCTCCCTGAGTAGAGCCAAGACCTTTCTAAAATCAACAGACAATGGAGAAGGCTTAGACTCCTCCACGTCTGATGAGGGATCAAGATGTGCCTCCTCATCATCCGACACTTCATCAGCAGAAGGTAGCGAAGCAAAAGGACCAGAATGCTGAACCGCAGAGTCAGAATGGGTAGGAACAACAGCAGAGGTTTCCTCAACTTGAGGGAAAACCTGAGGTTCAGACTGCATAGGTTGAACAACAGTCGGAGCAGAAGGAAGGTGCAAGGGTGAAGGAGGTTGACTCCTAGCAAGAGTTGCACCCAAGGAATGCACCAGCTGAACGGAGGACGGAGGCGGAGTAGACCGTTCCTGTTCCTGTGGTATGAGTGGAGCGTGAAGAGACCGAGGCTGTGCAGAACAAGGTAAAGTTCCCGCAAGCAGAGATGTCTGAGGAGCAGGATCAGGGTGCACGGGTAGAGCTCGGTGCAGCAACTGAGGAGACTGACTCACAGGTGGAAGAGGTTGTTGTACCTCCACCGAGAGTTGCACCGCCGGTGGAGCAGCCAGGGGAGGAGGAGGAAGAGTGGAGTAATCCTCCTGATCCCAAACCGAAGGTTGCCTTAAAGAAGGCTGATGCTGAACAACACTGGGAACAGTGAACACAGAAAGAGGTTCAACATCGTATGCCTGGCAGATGGAGCTGCGACTGGGTGCAGCGAGTGCAGGCGGGTGCAGCACAGGCTGAACGGGTGCAGGAGGTTGGTGCACCACCGGTGCAGGCGGGTGCAGCACAGGCTGAACGGGTGCAGGAGGTAGGTGCACCACCGGTGCAGGCGGGTGCAGCACAGGCTGAACGGGTGCAGGAGGTTGGTGCACCACAGGTGCAGGAGGAGCAACACTCTCAGCACGACACTCACGCATCAGGTCCGAAAGCTGAGCTTGCATGGACTGAAGCATAGACCACTTGGGATCAGCAGAGACAGTAGCAGACTGAGGTAAAGCCATAACAGTGGTTGCACCACCGGTGCAGCTCTGTTGTACCTTACTCCTCTTGGGCGGAGTACAGTCGCTAGATGACTGAGGCGAGTCAGAGCTGAGCCAACGACTGCAACCTGGCTGAGCACTCGAGGGCTGGACTCTGCGTTTAAGCGGTCTAGAGACCTGAGACCAACGTTTCTTCCCCGAGAGAAGATCAGCGGACGAGCGGAAGACGGGCTCAATCGTCTGCAAGTGGGAGTGACGGTCTGTGGAAGACACGCCCGCAACCACTGAGGATAATTCTGTGCGCCTAACAAGGCCTGCCGAACCCTTATGCCCTTCGACATTGCTTCTCCCCTGGGCTTGGGAGCTTGCAAGAGGTCCCGGACTGGGAGAACGACTGGCTCGCACAGAAAAATCCCCACGCACCACACTGGCACTAACACTAGTACAAGGCACTGCACCGACACTAGCACTCGTCACAGCACTGGCACTAACTTCACCCACTGCACTCTTGGCCTTCAACTCTTTCACTTCGGCCATCAGAGACTTATGGTCACTTACCACTGACTCTACCTTATCGCCTAAAGCCTGAATAGCGCGTAAAACCACTGACATATCAGGCGGAGGGCACACAGTAGGATCGGGGGTAGCCACTACAGGGGTAGGATCAGGTTGGGGATCATGAGATGAGGAAAATAAAGAAGAGTGAGAAGAACTCCTCCTAGCTCTAATTCTCTCTAACTTAGAAGAATACTTTAAAAGTCGGACAAAATCCAATTCCGAAAGTCCGGCGCATTCCTCACATCGATTTTCTAACTGACAGGGTCTGTCCCTACAGTCAGAACAAGCGGTGTGAGGATCTACCGAGACCTTCGGAATACGTCTATTGCAAGACCTACATCGTCTATGGGAGGGGGCTTGCGAAATGTCAGACATTTTGTTTTCAAGAGAAGTCAAAGGGAGATCCAAAAAACAAGCAAAAATTCGTTAACCGTTAAACTGAATTAAATAAAAGCTATCTAGCTAATATCAGAAGGTTTCTAGTAATGCGACAGCCGTAAATCAAAGAGAATACATCACCAAATAAGCGAGAATAAACTCGAAGACCATAAGCGTATCCCAGAACGTCTAGCCGGAGGCACGACAGAGGAATAATTGAGGAGGTGTAAACAACAAATGATTGAGTACCTGGCCACAGGTGGCGCTGGTAAGTACACCCCCTTCTAGTATTGTGATAGCTGGCGTATCCCTCCATAGAATTCTGTCGGGCAACGGAGTTGACAGCTACATGATTATCGGGTAAGTTTAATATTGAAAATACACTTATAATGTACATGAAGTGTCATTTCACAAAGAACATACTTCCATTATTCATTGTCATTAAAAAATATTCCCAGCGGGAAGTAATCTAGGAATCCATCAGTAAAAAGGGCAATCATATTATACAATAAAATGAAACTTAAAGTGGAGTCATTGTTTAGAAACTGAAGTTGAGCAAAATAGACTGGAGAGAGCGAGGACTGGATTTAAGAATTTTGCGGTATATAGGCCTGAGCTGGAGAGTCTGTAACGTTATTTGAAGTAAAAGTTATAAGAGGCTGGAACAGAGTTGTAGTAAAAGGCTATAAAGGGAGTGCTGCTAGGAGCCGAAGGAATGCTGTCAAAGAGTAAAAGAGTGAGGGCACTATCCCTCGAGATAGGTGTGTGGGCAAGAGCTGGAACGATGGTTCTTTTCTAACATGCTGTACATGACGTCACATGTGGTAGACAACGTGCTGTTTTAGAGGTACTATGGCAAGTTCCGATGTGCCTGAACTTGCAGTCTCCTTCATACTCACCGAGTCCGTGATACAGTGTCCCTAGAGCATGGAGCAAGATTTCTTTGGTAATTAAGTGTTATTTGATTCCCTGTTCTAGCTAAAAAAGAAAAAAAAAAAAAAAAAAAGTCCTTGAAGACTGCACATGATCTTCCTCAAAATAAGTTTTTCCTTTAATAAAACTCCTTTTTATGCATTTCTTGGCTTTACATCATGTCTGGAAAGCGTAAGGGAGAGACTTCTGATTGTGGTACATCCAAGAAGAATAAAGCCATTACAATATTAATCAAAGTGGACATGAAGAGAATTCTACCAAATAGGAAAGACCCATATGAACATAAATGACGTGCATTAGGCCTTAGTCATTCTAAAACCATCATCAAGGATAAACATCGTATCTTTGAGCATGTGAAAGGATTGGCCCCTACAGTCAACCATCATTAAGAAATCACACAGTGGTCTCTTGATTGAGATACAGAGGATGTTGGTGCTCTGGTTGGAAGACCAGAATTAGTGGCATATCTCAGCAAACCTTATGGTGATTCAGGAAAAGTGATTCAGGAAAAGGTTAAGTGTTTACTTTATCTTTTAAAGTCAAAAGGAGAATAGTGTGTCCCGATTCTTATGTGATGGTGAAACACGACGATGGGACCCAGGAGGAATAACTATAAAAACAGAGATTGCAGCTCTGCATGCCAAAGGTCATGCCTCTAATATTTAAGAAACTTTACTATGGTCCGAAGATTTTGACCGATAAGTTAGTGATGAAGGCCTGCCTTCCTCTAAAGGGGCTACTGGAGGAGAAGGGAAAGTCCTGTAAGCAGGAAAGTTCCTACATAGATAAGTTACTGGATATAAAGTTAGAACGTGTAATAACAGCGTCATGTTCAGTAGGAGGATGCGTGTCAGTAGCATTGCATACAGGAGGCGTACAAATAGCAGGACTCATAATGGCGGTGGCACTTTTAGCAGGACTCATGATGGCGGTGGCACTTTTAGCAGGACTAATGATGGCGGTGGCACGTTTAGCAGGACTCATAATGGCGGTGGCACTTTTAGCAGGAGGACATGTAGCGGTAGCAGTGTATTCAAGAGGCATGCTAACAAGAGTATGTGTAATGATGGCAGCAAGTTTATGTGGCGTACAAGTAGGAGAACGCCTGGCACAATTTGTTCAGATGGTGCACACGCAATAGGGCTTGTAGTACACTCATATTGGGGATACAATGGCAGATGCACCTTAAGAGGTTTTGTGGGAAAATAGATGCAGGGATTATTTGTAGGCATGTGGATGCACTGCCGTGCTAGTGGAAGTTCCAGAACTTTGAGATTTTCTAATAACCTTGGTCTCCTGCATCTGCAATAAAAAGTTGCCTGTAAGAGCTTGAAACACTGAAGAGATGACAAATGCGTAGGATTATCAAACTCTGGTGATAAGAGGGATAATTCCACTGATAAATTACCTTCCATCTGGATAAAGGGGATCATGATCCTGCGCAGCATTCTCGGCCTCTTACAAACATTAGTCGCCATCATTTGTTGCCAGGGTCTTTGGGAACTCCAATATTGTTATGAAGTTTCAGACAAGGGAAGTTCAGGGTTGGATAAAGAAGACTTCAACTTGCCCTCCTCATGGGAAGGAGCAGTCGAAGCGGAAAGACCCTACTTAGTCTTCTTTTTCCCACGCCTTTTGAAATTCTCCCACTGGGAGGGCGACTACTCCTAGCAAAAATCACGAGGCAAATTCACAACACATCTATGCCTCTTACAAGAGGCCCATAGGGATGAGGGTTTATATTAGTCTCGACTGACAAAGGTGCCACAAGGGCAATCTTCAAGGCCTTGGCAAGTTCTCAATCATTTGTTTAACGATCATTTAGAGTAAAAGAATCCCACAATAACAAAAGCGCTGAGGAGCTCAGTAACGGACGACCAAACGTCGTCGAGACTAAGAGCAGTACATCAAGCTAGCATCAACACACCGAGCCGCATGGTGGGCCCATGAGGCAGTCATACCACCTATAATTCATCAATCTGGTTGTAAAAATGCTGCACCAGAACTAACCTACAAATGATAGAGGGTTTGTATCCGCATTGACAAAAATCAAATGTTAGGAACTTACTTTATCAGGGTGCAGGCAGCAAGATACACAGTACTCATAAATAGCACAGCAACCATGGACACTACAGGTATCGCAAACATATCGACGAGTTGTATCAACGGCAATGTTACAACATCCTGTGCTCAGGCGATCAACTCTGTGACACACATAACCTGGGAATTACAGAAAAGTATCATTCAAAAACCATAATAAATACCAAAATAAAACTACAGTACCGAATGTCCTCAACTAACAAACATACGGAGATACAAACATAAACCAACAGAAAATAACAAAGACTAGATAAAGAAATACTGTGATACTGTAAAACAATATTACTGTATATCACTTAATACAGTAAGCAAAAAGACATTTGTGATAACCTGATATCTGTTTCATATGAAACCTGACTATTTTTCTTACTTTTATAGCTGAAAATCATAGGTATGGGATTCATGTTAGGCCTAAACTCGGACAAAATTTAATAAAATTCTACTTACAAACAGCTTTTTGGAACCACTTTAGCTTTAAGTTATGGACCTCCTGTACATCAAATTCTTTGTGTTACTGTTAATAAATTTTCTCTAGACCTGAGCTTTCAATTTGTCATCTGGACTGGCAAAATTTTATTTCCTCAGAAAATGAAGCAACCTGTCGAGGCTGTGGCTAAATACTGAAAGAGAATCATTGTTGGTGAAGCCTGGAAGAGGACTGTCTACGCTACCATTCTTCTCATCAGTCTCCTACCAACTGATACAGTTCATTGCCATCAATAATTCTGTGGCTTGAACATACTGTATACTGCATATTACAGTGTATCTTGCTGAAAATCTTCACAACCATCTATACTCTCAAAGGTATAAAAAAAACTGATAGAAGGCAGTAAATAACTAGCTATTCACAACAACTGATCTTAACCCTTTTACCCCCAATGGACGTACTGGTACGTTTCACAAAATTCATCCCGTTGCCCCCATGGACATACTGGTACGTCCTTCCAAAAAATGTTATTTTCATTAGTAAAATAAATTTTTGAATATACTTACCCGATAATCATGTAGCTGTCAACTCCGTTGCCCGACAGAATTCTACGGAAGGGATACGCCAGCGATCACTATACTAGAAGGGGGTGTACTCACCAGCGCCACCTGTGGCCAGGTACTGCAGTACTTCTTGTTGACACCACCTCAATTTTTCCTCGGTCCACTGGTTCTCTATGGGGAGGAAGGGTGGGTCAATTAAATCATGATTATCGGGTAAGTATATTCAAAAATTTATTTTACTAATGAAAATAACATTTTTCAATATTAAACTTACCCGATAATCATGTAGCTGATTCACACCCAGGGAGGTGGGTGAAAACCAGTGTACATGACTATAAGTAAGCTAAGTATCCCGTATTTCATATTATCAGTTATTCAAAATAACAATGAAATTATAAGTACCTGGTAAGGAAGTCGACTTGAACCATTACTCTGCCTTTAATAAGTTCGTCTTCCTTACTGAGCGCAGCGTTCCTCTTAGGAGGCTGAACAACCCTAAGGTGCTGAAGTATACAGGGCTGCAACCCATACTAAAGGACCTCTACACAACCTCTAACCTAGGCGCTTCTCAAGAACGAATTGACCACCCGCCAAATCAAAAAGGATGCGGAAGGCTTCTTAGCCTACCGTAACAACCCAAAAAACAACAATAAAAGCATTCAAGAGAAAGGTTAAAAAAGGTTATGGGATTAAGGGAATGTAGTGGCTGAGCCCTCACCTACTACTGCACTCGCTGCTACGAATGGTCCCAGGGTGTAGCAGTTCTCGTAAAGAGACTGGACATCTTTAAGATAAAATGATGCAAACACTGACTTGCTCCTCCAATAAGTTGCATCCATAATGCTCTGCAGAGAACGGTTCTGTTTAAAGGCCATCGAAGTGGCTACAGCTCTCACTTCGTGGGTCCTTACCTTCAGCAAAGCACGGTCTTCATCCTTCATGTGAGAATGGGCTTCTCTAATCAGAAGCCTTATATAATACGAAACTGCGTTTTTGGACATAGGCATCGAAGGTTTCTTGATTGCACACCATAAGGCTTCTGACTGTCCTCGTATAGGTTTTGACCTATTAAGATAGTATTTCAGAGCTCTGACAGGGCAAAGAACTCTTTCTAGCTCGTTACCCACCATGTTGGAAAGGCTAGGGATTTCGAACGATCTAGGCCAAGGACGTGAAGGAAGTTCATTCTTAGCTAAAAATCCGAGCTGTAAAGAACATGTTGCTGATTCGGATGTGAACCCAATGTTCTTGCTGAAGGCGTGAACCTCACTAACTCTTTTAGCTGTTGCAAGGCAGACGAGGAAAAGAGTTTTGAGAGTAAGGTCTTTGAAGGAAGCTGACTGGAGAGGTTCGAACCTAGGAGACATAAGGAACCTTAAGACTACGTCTAGATTCCAGCCTGGAGTGGATAAACGACGTTCTTTAGAAGTCTCGAAAGATTTAAGGATGTCTTGAAGGTCCTTGTTGGAGGAAAGATCCAAACCTCTGTGGCGGAGAACTGAAGCCAACATACTTCTGTACCCTTTAATCGTAGGAGCCGAAAGGGATCTCACATTCCTTAGATGTAATAGGAAGTCAGCTACTTGGGTTACAGAGGTATTGGTAGAGGAAACTGCATTGGCTCTGCACCAGCTTCGGAAGACTTCCCACTTGGATTGGTAGACTCTACGAGTGGATACCCTCCTTGCTCTGGCAATCGCTCTGGCTGCCTCCTTCGAAAAGCCTCTAGCTCTAGCGAATCTTTCGACAGTCTGAAGGCAGTCAGACGAAGAGCGTGGAGGTTTGGGTGTACCTTGTTTACGTGAGGTTGACGTAGAAGGTCCACTCTTAGAGGGAGAGTCCTGGGAACGTCGACCAGCCATTGTAGTACCTCTGTGAACCATTCTCTTGCAGGCCAAAGGGGAGCAACCAGCGTCAGCCGTGTCCCTTCGTGCGAGACGAACTTCTGAATGACTCAGTTGATGATCTTGAACGGCGGGAATGCATACAGGTCGAGATGGGACCAATTCAGCAGAAAAGCATCCACGTGAACTGCTGCTGGGTCTGGAACTGGGGAACAGTACAAAGGAAGCCTCTTGGTCATGGAGGTGGCGAACAGATCTATCGTAGGCTGACCCCACAAGGTCCAAAGTCTGTTGCACACGCTCTTGTGAAGAGTCCATTCCGTGGGGATGACTTGATCTTTTCTGCTGAGGCGATCTGCTGAGACGTTCATGTTGCCCTGAATGAACCTCGTTACCAGAGTGAGATTTAGACTTCTTGACCAAATGAGGAGGTCCCTTGCTATCTCGTACAGCTTCCTCGAATGGGTCCCTCCCTGCTTGGAGATGTAAGCCAAGGCTGTGGTGTTGTCGGAGTTCACCTCCACCACCTTGTCTAACAGGAGGGACTTGAAGTTCATTAAGGCCAGATGAACTGCCAGCAGCTCCTTGCAGTTGATGTGGAGCGTTTCCTGTTCCTTGTTCCATGTTCCCGAGCATTCCTGTCCGTTCAAGGTCGCGCCCCAGCCCGAGTCTGACGCGTCCGAAAAGAGATGAAGATTGGGGGTCTGAATCGCTAACGATAGACCCTCCTTGAGAAGGATGTTGGTCTTCCACCACAAGAGAGTAGTCTTCATCTCTTTGGTGACAGGAATAGAGACTGCTTCGAGCGTCAAATCCTTGTCCCAGTGAGCTGCTAGATGGAATTGGAGAGGGCGGAGGTGGAGTCTCCCTAACTCGACGAACAGGGCTAACGATGACAGGGTCCCTGTTAGACTCATCCACTGTCTCACCGAGCAACTGTTCCTCTTCAGCATGCTCAGGATGCATTCTAGGGCTTGGCTTATCCTTGGGGCCGATGGAAAAGCCCGAAAAGCCTGACTCCGAATCTCCATTCCCAGGTAAACGATGGATTGGGAGGGAATGAGCTGGGACTTTTCTAAGTTGACCAATAGACCCAGTTCCTTGATCAAGTCCAAAGTCCAGTTGAGACTCTCCAGACAGCGACGACTTGTGGGGGCTCTTAACAGCCAGTCGTCTAAATAAAGGGAGGCTCTGATGTCCGCTAAGTGGAGGAATTTTGCAATATTCCTCATCAGACGCGTAAACACCATAGGAGCTGTGCTTAGGCCAAAACACAGGGCTTGGAATTGGTACACAACCTTTCCAAAAACGAATCTCAGGAAAGGTTGGGAGTCTGGATGAATAGGAACGTGAAAGTAAGCGTCTTTCAGATCCAACGAGACCATCCAGTCCTCCTGCCTGACCGCTGCTAGGACCGACTTCGTCGTCTCCATAGTGAACGTCTGCTTGGTGACATAAGCATTGAGCGCGCTGACGTCCAGCACCGGTCTCCAACCTCCTGTCTTCTTGGCCACCAGAAAGAGACGGTTGTAGAAGCCCGGGGATTGATGGTCCCGGACTATCACCACTGCCTTCTTCTGTAACAGGAGCGACACCTCCTGGTGTAACGCTAGCCTCTTGTCCTTTTCCTTGTAGTTGGGAGAGAGGTTGATGGGAGAAGTGGTCAGAGGGGGATTGCGGCAGAATGGTATCCTGTAACCCTCCCTTAGCCACTTGACAGACTGGGCGTCTGCACCTCTTCTTTCCCAAGCTTGCCAGAAGATCTTGAGTCTGGCTCCTACTGCTGTCTGGAGAGGAGGAGAGTCAGTGTTTGCCTTTTGAAGTCTTGGGACCTTTCTTAGACCTGCCCCTGAAAGAGTCTGGACGGGTACTTCCTCGGCTGGGGGCTCTGCCACGAAAGGGCGGAATAAATCTTGTAGCAGGAGTATCGGCCACTGGGGTGCGGTAAGTTCTGGGAACTGAAGGAGCAACCTTAGCCTTACGAGCTGAAGAGGCCACAAGGTCATGAGTGTCCTTCTGAATAAGGGCCGCAGACAAATCCTTGATAAGCTCTTCGGGGAACAGGAACTTAGAAAGCGGAGCAAAAAGTAACTGAGACCTTTGACAAGAGGTGATGCCAGTAGAAAGAAAAGTGCAAAGTTGTTCCCTTTTCTTGAGTACTCCTGAAACAAACATTGAGGCAAGTTCGCCGGACCCATCCCGAATTGCTTTATCCATACAGGACATTATAAGCATGGCTGAGTCCTTGTCAGCAGGGGCAGTCTTCTTGCTCAAGGCCCCCAGGCACCAGTCGAGAAAATTGAAAATCTCAAAGGCACGAAATATACCCTTTAAGAAGTGGTCTAAGTCGGAAAAGGTCCAGCAGACCTTAGAGCGCCTCATAGCCGATCTACGTGGAGAGTCGACCAAACTTGAGAAGTCAGCCTGGGCAGAGGCAGGGATTCCCAAGCCTGGTTCCTCTCCTGTGGCATACCATACGCCCGCCTTAGAAGTCAGCTTAGTAGGAGGGAACATAAAAGAAGTCTTCCCTAGTTGCTGTTTGGACTGCAACCAATCCCCTAACATTCTTAAAGCTCTCTTAGAGGATCTAGCAAAGACGAGCTTAGTATAGGCCGACTTAACAGTTTGCATGCCTAGAGAAAACTCAGATGGAGGAGAGCGAGGGGTAGCAGAAACAAAATGATCCGGGTAAACCTCTCTGAAAAGAGCCAGGACCTTGCGAAAGTCAATGGAGGGAGGAGAAGACTTGGGTTCCTCCACGTCCGAAGAGGGATCATCTAGGTGCGCAGCTTCCTCCTCAGAAACCTCATCACCTGAGTGTTGCGAAGCGAGAGGTAAAGTTACAGCGGTGTGCTGAACAGCAGAATCCTGACAAGCGGGTGCATAAACACTTGCGGTTTCATCCTCAAGTCTCTGTTGAAGAGGATGAGGGGCTGGTAACGACAAAGTCAAGAGGCTGGGATGAAGGAGGTTCTGCGGCGGTTTGAGGAGCAAGTGTGGAGAGAGGCGACTGTATTAAAACCTGAGGTTCAGGCTGCAAAGACTGGTCAAGTAGAGTAGAAGAAGGTAGGTGCATGCGTTGAGGTGGTTGACTCCTAGCATGAGTTTCCTGTCTCAAGAGTTGCGCTTGCTTCAAGGGTTGAGGTGGATGCGCAGTAGCAGGTTCCTGTCTCACGAGTTGAGGTTCTTGAGGTGTGAGCTGCGAGAGTTGAGGTAACGGCTGCGCAGAACGCAGTTCCTGTCTCACGAGTTGAGGTTCTTGAGGTGCTAGCCTCAAGAGTTGAGGTTCTCGCCTTGAGGAAAGTGGAGGTGGCAGCTGCGAGTGCTGAGGTGGCTGCCTCAAGGATGGTAGAGGTTGTCGTACCTCAAGAGGTTGTTGCCTCGAAGATGGTCTAACTGCAAGAAACTCTTGCCTCAAAGGAAGAGGAGGATGTAAGGCATAAGACTCCTGTTCCCATTGTTGAGGTTGCCTTAAGGAAGGTGGAGGTTGCTGCACAACGCTGGTAACTGGCAACTCCCAACGCGGTAGCTCACGCATGGAGGTAGCTTGAGGAACCTCAACTTCGTACGTCTGGCAGACTGGACTGCGGTGAGGAGGAGCGCTCGCAGGAGGAGGTGTAACCTTCTCTGCCTGAAACTCACGCATTAAGACCGCAAGCTGCGACTGCATGGACTGCAGCAAAGTCATCTTGGGATCAACAGACGATAAGGTCTGTTGAGGCAAAGCCTTAACAGAAGATGAGGTCTGTTGAGGCATCGCCTTACCTCTCTTAGGAGGTGTGCAGTCACCTGATGACTGCGGAGAGTCAGAGCTAACCCAATGACTGCATCCGGGTTGTTGAACTCTTGAGGTCTGGACTTTACGTTTAAGAGGTCTTGAGACCTGAGTCCAGCGTTTTCTCCCCGAAATTTCTTCTGCAGACGAGGAAAATAAGGGCTCAATCGTCTGCGGGTGGGAGTGACGGTCTCTGTAAGACACGCCCGCAACCACCGAGGATACTTCTGTGCGCCGATCAAGGCCTGCCGACCCCTTTTGCCCTTCGACATTGCTTCTCCCCTGGGCTTGGGAGCTTGCAAGAGGTCCCGGACTGGGAGGACGACTGGCACGCACAGAAGTACCCTCACGCACAACACTGACACTGACACTAGCACTCGGCACCGCACTGACACTAGCACTCGGCACAGCACTGGCACTACCACTTCCCACTGCACTTTTGACTTTAAGTTCCTTGACGTCCGCCAAGAGGAACTTGTGGTCACTCACTACCGATTCCACTTTGTCACCTAAAGCCTGAATGGCACGCAAAACATCGGACATATCAGGCTGAGCACAAATAGTAGGTTCGGGGGTAGCCACTACAGGGGGAGGAAAAGGTTGAGGATCATGAGGAATAAAGCGAAGAGCGAGCAGAACTCCTCCTAACTCTCTCTCTCTCTAACTTAGTGGTATATTTAAGGAATCGAACAAACTCAAGTTCCGAAAGTCCGGCGCATTCCTCACATCGATCTTCCAACTGACAGGATCTTTCCCTACAGTCGGAACAAGCGGTGTGAGGATCAACCGAGGCCTTCGGAATACGCCTATTACAAGTCCTACATCGTCTATGGGGAGGGGCTTGAGAAAGGTCGGACATCTTGAATCAAAGAGCTAGTCAAGGGGGATTCCAAATAAAGCAAAAGATCGTTAACCATTAATCAAATCAATATAAAAGCTATCTAAGCTAATAGAAAAGTTTCCAGTATAGCGAAAGCTGAAATCTTAGAGCAATACTTCACCAAAAACCGTGAACAAGACTCCAAAATTATAAGCGTATCCATGAACGTCTTGCCGGAAGCACGACAGAGGAAAAATTGAGGTGGTGTCAACAAGAAGTACTGCAGTACCTGGCCACAGGTGGCGCTGGTGAGTACACCCCCTTCTAGTATAGTGATCGCTGGCGTATCCCTTCCGTAGAATTCTGTCGGGCAACGGAGTTGACAGCTACATGATTATCGGGTAAGTTTAATATTGAAAAACTGCTATTTACATTTTTTTTTGCATATTTTTGATAACTTTATGAGAAACTTCAGGCATTTTCCAAAAGAATGAGACCAACCTGACCTCTCTATGACGTAAATTAAGGCTGTTAGAGCAATTTAACCCTTTTACCCCCAGGCTATTTGGAAATTTCCAACCCTTAACCCCCAGGGGGTTATTTTTTTCCCAGCAGTATATTTTTTTTAAATTGCTCTAACAGCCTTAATTTTTGTCATAGAGAGGTCAGGTTGGTCTCATTCTCGTGGAAAATGCCTGAATTTTCTCAAAAAATTATCAAAAATATGAAAAAAAAAAAAAATTTTATAGCATTTTTTTGTAAGGACGTACGGGTATGTCCATGGGGGTAGAGGGATGGCTTTTGTGAAACGTGCCAGTACGTCCTTTGGGGGTAAAAGGGTTAAAAATTATATATTGCAAAATGTGCTTGAAAAAAAAAATGCCTGGGGGTTAAGGGTTGGAAAGTTCCAAATAGCCTGGGGGTAAAAGGGTTAAATCATCATATGTCAAATATTAAACATCATTCAATATTTCCTGAATACTACAGTACAGTATTCCAAACATCTCTCCATGTATAGTACAATGTATTCTCCAGTTCTAGAAATACAATAAGTAACCACTCCTAAAGATCATTCCTGAAGGCATATAATCCTTTAACATTACAAGCTACACTTAAAAAAAATATAAATTAGAAAATGGATTCAGTTACAGATAAGCCAATAAAAATGGCCATCAATTCAGATGAAATAGATTCTTGTACTAAACAACAATCATGGGCCTAACAAAAGCTAAAATTTCCTACAAATATTTTTATGTTGAAGAGAAGGACAAGTCTCTTTATAGTTTATATATAAAATGTGTTTTGGTGTTACTTTTTCTTAAATACTTTTTTAATTATCAATTTTTATTATCGTTTCATTTCCTTATTTCCTTTCCTTACTAGGCTATATTTCCCTGTTGGAGCCCTCGGTCTTATAGTACCTTGCTTTTCCCACTAAGGTTATAGCTTAGCTAGTAATAATAATAATAACAATAACAGTAAGTCATAGAACAGCTTACATTATGTCACAATAACTACTTGCCTTGGTCATCTGCTAAAAGGACTTTTCCTTGGATTGAATTTCGGCATGTGGTCACTTTATCACTTCCTGTGCCATTTCCTACTTCTGGACCCCATCGAAATTCTGCTCTGCCGGCAACTTCACCCTCGTTATCATTAACGGCACTAGAGTTCTGTGGGAAAAAAAAATTATTAGTATACCTGTATGGCTCTTTTAGTGATGTCTAAAATTTGTAAATATGACAATCGTAGATAATTTGTATTTTCCACTAATACAAATCTTGCGTTATTTATAAATGGATATTCTTTTGGCAAAGCTGGAAGGTAGCCAAATACACTTTTTGGTGCGAGGTGGCAACCCTTTCCAGAGATTGAGTACGGGGTGGCTAGGGGTACCAGCCACCTGTACACAGTACAAGCTCACAGAGTGATGAACTAGTCACTTTCTCTCTTTGACTTGTAGAGAGTGGATGTCTCCTCTCTCCTCCTCAAGTTTGCCATAGACATTGACAAACATGTTATTTTGATAATAAAATAAATTTTTGAATATACTTACCCGGTGATTATATAGCTGCAACTCTGTTGCCCGACAGACAACTCTATGGTAAAAACTCGCCAGCGATCGCTACACAGGTTGTGGGTGTGCCCAACAGCGCCATCTGTCGTCCAGATACCCAGTACTCAATGTAAACAAAGACTCAATTTTCTCCTGGTCCCACTGCGTCTCTATTGGGGAGGAAGGGAGGGTCCTTTAATTTATAATCACCGGGTAAGTATATTCAAAAATTTATTTTATTATCAAAATAACATTTTTCAATATTTAACTTAGCCGGTGATTATATAGCTGATTCACACCCAGGGGGGTGGGTAGAGACCAGCAATATATGTTTACACTTTTATGAGCTAAGAGTTTTTATTTCATTTTAGAAGTTATCAAAATAACAAAAACAAAATAAATAGGTACCTGGTAAGGAAGTCGACTTGAACAATTACTCTGCCTTTTAAGTACGTCTTCCTTACGGAGCCTCGCGATCCTCTTAGGATGCTGATCGACCCCTAGGATCTGAAGTATCAAGGGTTGCAACCCATACAACAGGACCTCATCAAAACCCCTAATCTAGGCGCTCTCAAGAAATGACTTTGACCACCCGCCAAATCAACCAGGATGCGAAAGGCTTCTTAGCCTTCCGGACAACCCAGAAAACAACAATAAAAACATTTCAAGAGAAAGATTAAAAGGGTATGGAATTAGGGAATTGTAGTGGTTGAGCCCTCACCCACTACTGCACTCACTGCTACGAATGGTCCCAGTGTGTAGCAGTTCTTGTAAAGAGACTGGACATCTTTCAAGTAAAATGACGCGAACACTGACTTGCTTCTCCAATAGGTTGCGTCCATTATACTTTGCAGAGATATATTTTGCTTAAAGGCCACGGAAGTTGTTACAGCTCTAACTTCGTGCGTCTTCACCTTAAGCAAAGTTCGGTCTTCCTCACTCAGATGTGAATGAGCTTCTCGTATTAACAATCTGATAAAGTCTGACCAAGCATTCTTTGACATAGGCAAGGATGGTTTCTTAACTGAACACCATAAAGCTTCAGATTGGCCTTGTAAAGGTTTAGTACGCTTTAAATAGAACTTAAGAGCTCTAACAGGGCATAAGACTCTTTCTAGTTCATTGCCTACGATCTCCGATAAGCTGGGGATATCGAAAGATTTAGGCCAAGGCCGAGAAGGCAGCTCATTTTTGGCTAGAAAACCAAGTTGTAGCGAAAAAGTGGCTTTTTCTGACGAAAATCCTATGTTCTTGCTGAAGGCATGAATCTCACTGACTCTTTTAGCCGAGGCTAAGCATACCAGGAAAAGTCTTAAGAGTGAGATCTTTCAGGGAGGCTGATTGTAACGGCTCCAACCTGTCTGACATGAAGAATCTTAGTACCACGTCTAAATTCCATCCAGGGGTAGCCAAACGACGCTCCTTGGTGGTCTCAAAAGACTTAAGGAGGTCTTGCAGATCTTTATGTTTGGAAAGATCTAAGCCTCTATGCCGGAAGACCGATGCAAACATGCTTCTGTAGCCCTTGATAGTGGGAGCTGAAAGGGATCGTCCTTTTCTCAGGTATAAGAGAAAAACAGCTATTTGGGCTACAGAGGTACTGGTCGAGGATACAGAAACTGACTTGCACCAGTCTCGGAAGACTTCCCACTTCGATTGGTAGACTGTAATGGAAGAAGCTCTCCTTGCTCTAGCAATCGCACTGGCTGCTTCCTTCGAAAAGCCTCTAGCTCTCGAGAGTCTTTCGATAGTCTGAAGGCAGTCAGACGAAGAGCGTGGAGGCTTTGGAGTACCTTCTTTACGTGTGGCTGACGTAGAAGGTCTACCCTTAGAGGAAGACTACTGGGAACGTCTACTAACCATCGAAGTATCTCGGTGAACCATTCTCTCACGGGCCAGAGGGAAGCAACTAACGTCAACCTTGTCCCTTCGTGAGAGGCGAACTTCTGCAGTACCTTGTTGACAATCTTGAACGGTGGGAATGCGTAGAGATCCAGATGTGACCAATCTAGGAGGAAAGCATCTATATGTATTGCTGCTGGGTCCGGGACTGGAGAGCAATAGATTGGAAGCCTCTTGGTCAGCGAGGTTGCAAAGAGATCTATGGATGGTTTTACCCCAAGTGGCCCAAAGTCTCTTGCACACATCCTTGTGGAGGGTCCATTCGGTTGGAATTACTTGCCCTTTCCGACTGAGACAATCTGCTATGACGTTCAAGTCGCCTTGGATGAACCTCGTTACTAGGGAGATGTCTTGACCTTTTGACCAGATAAGCAGGTCCCTTGCGATCTCGTACAACGTCAGTGAGTGGGTACCTCCTTGTTTGGAGATGTACGCCAAGGCCGTGGTGATGTCCGAGTTAACTTCCACCACTTTGCCTCGAAGGAGAGACTTGAAGCTTTTCAAGGCCAGATGTACTGCCAACAGCTCCTTGCAGTTGATATGCATGCTCCTCTGACTCGAGTTCCACAGTCCTGAGCATTCCCGACCGTCTAGTGTCGCGCCCCAGCCCACGTCCGATGCGTCCGAGAAGAGAACGTGGTTGGGAGTCTGAACAGCCAGGGGAAGACCCTCTCTTAGGTTGATATTGTCCTTCCACCAAGTCAGACAAGACTTTATCTTTTCGGAAACCGGGATCGAGACCGCTTCTAGCGTCTTGTCCTTTTTCCAGTGAAAAGCTAGATGGTATTGAAGAGGACGGAGGTGTAGTCTTCCTAGTGACACAAATTGTTCCACGGATGACAGCGTCCCTACCAGACTCATCCACAGCCTGACTGAGCAGCGTTCCTTCTTCAGCATCTTCTGGATGGATAGCAGGGCTTGATCTATTCTGGGGGCTGATCGTCTTGTTGTTCAGCAACGTCCTCATCAGAGGGTTCCTCATCCGAAAACTGATGAGGAAACGGCAACGGAGTGGGCAACGTCTGGCTCGCTGAGTCCGGTCGCACTGGTGGATGCGTGACGGAGCCGGACGCAACAGCGTCAACCCGAGACTGTCTAGACCGTCTGGGTTGTGCAGTCAACACCCTACCGGGTTGCTGAGGTTGACGCACTGCGTCAAAACAAGTCACCTCTGCTGGTTGTTGAACGTCCTGAACGTCAACAACCACCTCCGAGCGTCGCTTAACGTCAACGTGCGGCTGGCAACCCACACTGGGTCGCATCGGTGGTGGAACCACCTCAACTGGCAGACGCGAGTAGGTTACCTCAGCGTCAACAGGGCGCACAACCGACCGGTTGGAAGGTTGTTGGCCAGAAGGTTCGGTAGCAACCTTCTCCGCATTAAAGTCCTCTATCAAGGACGCAAGCTTGGACTGCATGTCTTGCAGCAAAGCCCATTTAGGGTCTACGGGAGCAGGTGTGGCAACAGACGGGGTTAACGACTGAGGCGGTACCGTTTACCATCCCTGAAAGCCTTGTTATGCATGACATAATTGTACAGCAAAACTTCAAAGGCTCGAAAACAGCTGTGAAGTTGACCTGTAAACAACTTGGAGCGTCTCCTGGCCAGGCGCCAGGGAGAGTCTACGAGAATTGAGAAGTCTATCTGGGCAGAGGCATGAACTCCCAAGCCGAGAACTTCTCTCGTGTCATATCAGACTCTCGCTCTATAAACCAGTTTAAAAGAAGGGAAAGCAAAGGCTGTATCCCCCAAACTCCTCCTGGTGAAAAACCAGTCGCCTAGCCAACGTAAAGCTCTCTAGGAGAGCAAGAGAGCACTAGCTTAAAAACAACGGCTTCGAAGTAGCTAGGCCTAGTGTAAGCTCTGACGTTTAGGCGAACGAGGAGCAGCAGTTACAAAAAGATCCGGACAAAGATCCTTAAAAAAATCATCATGATTTAATTAAAGTCCATAGGAGGCTAAGCAGCTTTAGGCTCCTCTCCATCTGACAGAGTCCTCAAGGGAATATCAGTAGGAGGGGGAACAGCAACTTCCTCATCTACAGGAACCTTGTCCAATAAAGGCTGAGTCTCAAGCAAGGGAGAGACCTACCGTGGTGGCAATGCTGCTTTACAAGCAGAGTCCACACTCACTGGTACATTAGTAGCGGACCAGAACGCAACGTCATGTAACTGCTTGACAGTCTGTGAACTGTCAACAACTGAACTGTCAACCACAACAGGTGCGTGAGGACGCACAGCGTCCACTCGAGACTGCTTTGACTGCCTAGACTGAGCAGTCAAAACAACTCTAGAATGCGGAGGTTGACGCACAGCGTCAAAACAAGTCAACTCCGATTGTTAGTGAACGTCTTGAACGTCAACAGGAGCATCAGCAAGTGGCCTAACGTCCAAATGCGGCTGAAAAACCACACGAGACCGCATCGAGTGTGGTTCTAAACAACCTGACTGACGTGACTAAGCTACGCCAACGTCAACAGTAAGCACAAAGGAACGTTAGGTTGGCTGAAAGCCAGGATATCGATGAGATAAACGGCTAGACTCAACGGACTAATCGGCAGAATAGTCTTCCATAAGGGAGGCAAGCATATATTGCATGTCTTGCCATACAACCCATTAAGGATCAACGGAAATGGTTGTGGTAAGAGACGAGGGTAACGTCTGTGACCGCAACACTTTGCCAACAAAAAAAGACTCTCGGAGTCTGTGTTACGCTTTTGTTAGGCGGCGAGCAGTTATCCGATGACTGCATAGGGTCAGAGCTGTCCTAATGGTTGTGACCAGGACGCTGGACCTGTCCTGAAAGGACTGACTTTCGCTTAAGGGCTTCGAAACCTTGTGACAGGTTTCTTATGCGAAAAGCCTTCGGATGACGAGGAGAAACAACGTCTCTCTCGTCTTATGGTAGGGGAGATCTTGGTAAGATACACCCGATACCATAGAGGGAAAACGTCTGTTCGTTGATCAAGGCCTCTCGAACCCATAAGTCGTTTGACATTACTTCTCCCCTGGGCTTGGGAGCATGCAAGAGGTCCCGGACTAGTTGAACGACAGGCACGAACAGACGAACCCTCGGACGCAACACTGTAACACTTTGCGCATATCACTTTATCACTTCGATTTTCTGTTTTGCACTTATTTCACTGAAATCGAAACTTTTACTGATTTCTACCTGAAACACGCAATTCTACCCTTCATTAAAAGGTAGTAATTGCGAAATCAGTCGTATAATGCAAGCTCATTAATACCAGCAAAAAACAGAAAACATATTTTAAGATAAAAAAATCAGTGGCTGGGAAAGAGACTAAACACTAGTTCATATAACTACGTTTTCAATCTCTCACCGCACATAGCCTGGGGACGAGAATAAAAAACTAAAAACGTTTTATCCTTCCTCCCCGTACAGCGACTAGGGACGAGAGTAACTCGAGAACAACGTTACCCGCTTGAACGGAACGTTTTCTCTCCTCTCTCTCCCTCCGTCTCTATCTCTCTCTCTCTCTTTCTCTCTTGATTTCGCACCTAAGAGAAGAGCCCAATTATATTTCGTCAAAAAAACATGTTATTTGACTAAAGGAAAAAACTGAAAGGTTTTTCAAATAAAAAGTTCCTTTAAAATAGAATTTAAAACATTTAAGCTAAGAAAGAATGAACAAAACGTCAGAATCGATTTACTCTTATTGCAAAGTGAAACCGTGATACACTCTCTCTCTATCGTAACGATAGAGCGCATGTTGAACGTCCTGAACGTCAACAACTGCGTAGCATAAATAAACTAAACGTTAGTTCATCTTTGAAAACAGTACGAAGACTATCAAAGAAATTCTTTCATAAAATATTACATTTAAAAAGTTTTAAATCCTTAGCTCTTTAAAAGCTAATTACGATATAAAGGGCTCAACGTTGATTAACTTCGGTTTCCAAGTTAGGACCGCCTACTCTCAGGAAAGGTCTATATAAACAAAACATTAAAATTATTTTTATATGTTTATAATAAATGGAAAGTTAATCGAAGAGGCCTAATAAAGGCGGAGAGATATAAAATATATAGAGGAAAATCTATAACGTGATAAGACAATTACTAAAAGCCTAAACACACTTCCGTCTAAGGGAAGGGTCGGCCATTTAAAAGTGAAAGAAAGTCCATACTCTCTTTGTCACCATAATTAAATCTATCCAAAACGAGTTCAAGATTTAAGATGAAGATAAAACACCTGCATAGCGAAAGCTCAAAACTAGAATAAAGTACTTCACCAATTAGTTGTGAAAAAACTCCAGTTTAGCAACAGCGAGTAAGTACGTCTTGTCGATAGCTCGACAGAGAGAAAATTGAGTCTTTGTTTACATTGAGTACTGGGTATCTGGACGACAGATGGCGCTGTTGGGCACACCCGCAACCTGTGTAGCGATCGCTGGCGAGTTTTTACCGTAGAGTTGTCTGTCGGGCAACAGAGTTGCAGCTATATAATCACCGGCTAAGTTAAATATTGAAAAATTGTTGTTTTGTAAATCAGTGTTTTTTTCTTTAAACACATTGAAAATTATAATTATCTGAGAGCAGGATGACAAATTAACCTGTCAATGTGATAAATAGCCGTGAGGTTAATGTATTAATCATTATGATAGTTCATCCACTCCAAGATAAAATTCTTAGATGCTTGCAAAGCTGATTGGAAGAGTTTGGTTGTATATACTGTAATGGAATAAAATCATTCCAGCCTAACAAAAAAAAATTAATGCTTAACTGAATTGACTCAATGATTTAAATTGACAATTTCTTCAAGTAGATAGTGATATGACAACCATAATTATGTACAATAGCAACAAGTCACCCCTTGACCTGTGTGTCTTTAGAGCAAGTCAATCTGCAAACTTGCAACCGTTCAGTTTAAAGTTCCTAAAAATGCTAGTTGTACTAGAGATTATGTAGAGGTGCAGTAAATGCTCCTCTTCATGAATTGTTTACTCCAAAAGGTCTTCAAAGAGGATATTACCAGGATGCGACCAACTTCTTGATTAATTGAGGTCAGTTCAGAAGTCAAAGAAAATGACATCCAAAATTAATCAGCTATTGGTGGGTTTGGTACAGTTGTTGAAGTGGAGGAGTCAAAAGAGAGTTCAAAATACAAGAGGACAACCATTGTCTGGTGTGTATTTGATTGGTGAAAAAATTAAGAAATTAATAAAGAATGTTTTTAGTTCCACTTGTGAATACACCCAGAAATGTTTATACTCTTGTACTACTAATCAAGCATTTTACTGCGCTTTGGAGGAAAGAAAAATTCAATGATACCTAAAGATATTATAGAGATTTTCAGTGAAGGGTTTTGTGCACTACTCATTCATTCACAAAAATTATTTGTTCATCCTAATACAGGTTACAGGTCAACATACCCCGAACATTTACAGGTTATAGAGGATCTCCAAAGCAATTTACTCCATAGCAGAATGAAAGAGCAATATTATAGCCATACCTTTGTCATATCTTCATTCACCTGAATAGGTTTTAAAAATTTATCTACAAAATTAATTGCCAGTGGTAGTTATGCAAATCTAATTACCGACATGTGCAGCACCAAAACTTCCAGCTCAAAGTTGCTAAAATGTAGTCACCAAATTATAGTTATAGCAGTACCAGCTGAACTCGGTTGAGTCCCTTGTCAGGCTGGGAGGAACGTAGAGAGTAGAGGTCCCCTTTATGTTGTTGTTTCATTTGTTGATGTCGGCTAACCCCAAAATTGGGGGAAGTGCCTTGGTATATGCATGTATAACAGTATTGGACCCAACGTCTCCCTGTAACCCCGATACAAAGAGCCTAAGCCTTAAACCTCCCAAACTCAAGGTAAGGAATTATGTACAGTAAATGTATGACACCAAAGAGGAATTATGTACAGCAAATGTATGACACCAAAGAGGAATTATGTACAGTAAATGTATGACACCAAAGAGGAATTATGTACAGTAAATGTATGACACCAAAGAGGAATTATGTACAGTAAATGTATGACACCAAAGAGAAATTATGTACAGTAAATGTATGACATCAAAGAGGAATTATGTACATTAAATGTATGACACCAAAGAGGAATTATGTACAGTAAATGTATGACACCAAAGAGGAATTATGTACAGTAAATGTATGACACCAAAGAGGAATTATGTACAGTAAATGTATGACACCAATCTTTTTTATTAAAGGTTTTGTAAGCAATATGACATCGCAGATAAAGTTAGGAAAGAGATGGTCGTTAGGATAAAATAAATCGAAGTACAGAAGATGATCTGGTTCCCCTTGCTCGGTTAAGTGGGCACATCATAGTTACCTGGCTCTGTTTAAGTTTTCCCCCAACCAAAAACCAAGTTTTCCCAAAAGACACTAACTACTGTATTTTTCCAACTGATTTTGGTGCCATTAAGGCATATCTGCCATTACTTAATGATGGAATACTCCTTGTTTTTGGATTACTGTATTTATTTAAAAAAAAACCTGGTTATGTCCACTTTGGGCTCCAGAGCCTTTAAATATGCGACCCCGAGTCTATATAACAAGCTCCCACAAAACATTCAAATGATTGAAGACATTAAGGCTTTCAAGAGGAAACTGAAGACTTATTCCACGAGTCTTTTGACAATGACTATTTAACAATAAATGAACACCAAGTGACTTGAAAAGATAAATACTGTGAACAAACAAGGTAAAACGACAGTGGAGGTCCTGTAGAGAGTGGGGTTCCCTTGCTGTATGGGACCGGAAAAGCAGCCATCAAATTAAGTAAGTAAAAAAAAACCCTCTACATGACCAATTATATTAAAAAAGGCTTAAACCACAAGGTAACCACTCTGAAAAATGATCACAAATTCTTTAATTTGTATTTTTCCTATCTATACAAACTCGAGATCTTAAATAGGCGTACAAACTCGAGACCTTAAATAGGCGTATAACTTCAGCGAAGCTGGAACCAGCCGTTAAGCTCTTAAAAAGGTAAAAACAGCTGGCTGCCAGGTGGCGGGAGAAACCCTGCATGCCTTATAGGTAGAGCTAACCTTCACTTTGACATTTTGTCTACGACTAGCGGGGTGGTCGAATCGGGTTATTCAAGTTAAAATAGATCTAATAATTTATGATTTGTTCTTATACATAATACAAACCATTGACCTTTAATAGGAGACATTCCAAGGTGGTGTAGTAGTCCCTATGAACCAAACTGGCTGGTTTCTCTGACCCATAAAGTGCCAATGTAAGAAAGTTTGTATATTGTGATAAGATAATAAAATACTGCCATAAAACAATATTATATCACTTAATATAGCAAGCAAAATGAAATTTGCAAAAGTCTGATATCTATTTCATATGAGGTTGTTGTGGCCTGATTGGTAACATCTCTGCCTGGTGTTTGCCAGTCGGGGGATCGAGTTCCGCTCAGACTCTTTAGTGCCATTAGTGTCTGCAACCTTACCATCCTTGTGAGCTAAGGTTGGGGGAGCCTATAGGCCTATCTGCTGAGTCATCAGCAGCCACTTGCCTGGCCCTCCCTGGTCCTAGCTTGGGTGGAGAGGAGGCTTGGGCGCTGATCATATAATATATGGTCAGTCTCTAGGGCATTGTCCTGATTGCCAGGGCAATGTCACTGTCCCTTGCCTCTGCCATTCATGAGCGACCTTTAAATGGGACTATATGTTGACTTTTGTAGCTGGAAGTTGCATGCAAGGTTGTCAGGTTAGGCCTCCCCTGGTCCAAAATTTAACAAAATTCTACTTACAAACAGCTTCTTGGAACCTATTAAGTTTATATAAGTTGAGGACCTTCCATACTTTGGTCCTGGAGAGGAGCAAATGTCCTGACTCCTATTCAACCTCCTACCTGAGCATAGATGTCAGAGGTGTTAGGTTAGGCCTCCACTAGGGAGAGTGGAGGGTCTAGGAGAACCTTAATTCTACCATATTGTAAGTCCTGTAATTTTCGTATATATGATTTATGGGAATGCAAGTCTCTCTCTATCCTTTCCCTCGTACGAAGGATGGGAGAGATACTTCAATACAAACCAATGTAAAGAATAGTTGCTCTATCTCTTTGATTAGATGTTTTATTACGAGAAAGACTACTACCTTCTCTAAAGAAGCCAATCCTGTGGAAACTTGTGGGGTATCAGGGAATTTTAGTAGTTTACTGGGAAAAGCCTGTTTCACTACCTCCCTCCTGGGGGACGCTTTTTTTAGTAAGGCCCTCTGGGGTCACAGGAAGAGCTTGTTCTCGAGAAGTTGAGAAGCTCTCAAGGATGAACAGTATGAAGCCTTCTAAATTATAGGTGGTGTATAGGGAGACATATTTCGGGCACTTTTAGATCGACGCGACGTATGCTTGATCCACCACATCTATATTCAACTGCTCGTAAATCAAAACATTCGTCTGAGAGGATGGAGAACGGACAAGGCTCTCAAAATCCGGCAAAGTTAAGGGCACTTCTACAGAGGCATTATCCTCAGTCTGTAAAGCAGCAGACGCTAGAGAATCACGATCACTCTTGGCATTCTCGGCCTCACTTACGAGGGCATGAACAAAGGACTGGCCATCCTCCTTTGATATCTGCGTCCCAGAAAACACTGATAATGAAGGATCAGACAAGGTAAGCTCAGGGTTAGAAAGAATGCTTTAGCTTCTCCCCTCCTTTCGAGGAAGCTGTAGCCGGGGAACAATATAGTTTACCTTTCTTCTTTCTACAGATGTTATATTTTTCCCAAAGAGAAGACTTACATTCCTTGCAAAAATCACAAGGGGAATTCAAATAACATTTTTTCTCTTGCATGTAGGACACAAGGAACGAGGATTAATTTCAACATAACTCATGAATGTGCCGCAAGGACAACCTTTAAGACTGTTACATGTCACAGGTTATCATAAACACTGGTTTAACATTCATTCTGAGAAGCAGAGTAATCATTTCAAACAAAGCACCATGAAAGGAGAGTAATAGACATTAGGCTGCCACAGCGACCAACTAAGTGGCTGCGTTTACACTAGCCTCATCACACTAAGATGCTGGTGGGAACATAGTGCAGCCCTACATCGTTGCCATACCCACAAGATTTCTTCGTCGTAACAAAATGGCCAAAAGCATACCCATTTAAATGACTGGGAAACATATCCATGTAGGAACAAATATTGCACGTGGTTCATGTAAGTGGCTGGAAAATGTTATTTTCATTAGTAAAATAAATTTTTGAATATACTTACCCGATAATCATGTAGCTGTCAACTCTGTTGCCGACAGAAATCTACGGTCGGGATACGCCAGCGATCGCTATACAGGTGGGGGTGAACACCACAGCGCCATCTGTGGTCAGGTACTCCAGTACTTCTTGTCAACACCACCTCAATTTTTTCCTCGGTCCACTGGTTCTCTATGGGGAGGAAGGGTGGGTCAATTAAATCATGATTATCGGGTAAGTATATTCAAAAATTTATTTTACTAATGAAAATAACATTTTTCAATATTAATCTTACCCGATAATCATGTAGCTGATTCACACCCAGGGTGGTGGGTGGAGACCAGCATACATGTTAACAAAGAAGCTAAGTATCCCGTATTTTATTTTATTAGTTATTCAAAAATAACATAAAATAAATAAGTACCTGGTAAGGAAGACGACTTGAACCATTACTCTGCCTTTATTAAGTACGTCTTTCTTACTGAGCGTAGCGGTCCTCTTAGGATGCTGAACGACTCTTAGGTGCTGAAGTATAAAGGGCTGCAACCCATACTAAAGGACCTCATCACAACCTTTAACCTCGGCGCTTCTCAAGAAAGAATTGACCACCCGCCAAATCAACAAGGATGTGGAAGGCTTCTTAGCCGACCGTACAACCCATAAAAAGTATTCAAGAGAAAGTTTAAAAAGGTTATGGGATTATGGGAATGTAGTGGCTGAGCCCCCGCCTACTACTGCATTAGTTGCTACGAATGGTCCCAGGGTGTAGCAGTTCTCGTAAAGAGACTGGACATCTTTGAGATAGAATGATGCGAACACTGACTTGCTTCTCCAATAGGTTGCATCCATAACACTATGCAGAGAACGGTTCTGTTTGAGGGCCACTGAAGTAGCCACAGCTCTCACTTCATGTGTCCTTATCTTCAGCAAAGCAAGGTCTTCTTCCTTCAGATGAGAATGTGCTTCCCTAATCAGGAGCCTGAATAGGTAAGAAACTGAGTTCTTAGACCTTGGAAGAGAAGGCTTCTTGATAGCACACCATAAGGCTTCTGATTGTCCTCGTAAAGGTTATGACCTTTTTAGATAGTACCTAAGAGCTCTAACTGGGCAAAGTACTCTCTCCAGTTCGTCCCCCACCAAGTTGGACAGGCTTGGGATCTTGAACGACTTAGGCCAAGGACGTGAAGGAAGCTCGTTTTAGCAAAAAACCGAGCTGCAAGGAACATGTAGCCGTTTAAGATGTGAAAACTATGTTCCTGCTGAAGGCGTGGATCTCACTTACTCTTTTAGCTGTTGTCAAGCACACGAGGAAAAGAGTTTTTAATGTGAGGTCCTTAAAAGAGGCTGATTGGAGAGGTTCAAATCTTGATGACATAAGGAATCTTAGGACCACGTCTAGATTCCAGCCTGGAGTGGACAACCGACGTTCCTTTGAGGTCTTAAAAGACCTAAGGAGGTCCTGTAGATCTTTGTTGGTGGAAAGATCCAAGCCTCTGTGGCGGAAAACCGCTGCCAACATACTTCTGTAACCCTTAATCGTAGGAGCTGAAAGGGATCTTACGTTCCTTAGATGTAACAGGAAGTCAGCAATCTGGGTTACAGTGGTACTGGATGAGGAAACTGCATTGGCCTTGTACCAGCTTCGGAAGACTTCCCCTTTAGACTGATAGACTCTGAGAGTGGATGTCCTCCTTGCTCTGGCAATCGCTCTGGCTGCCTCCTTCGAAAAGCCCCTAGCTCTTGAGAGTCTTTCGAAAGTCTGAAGGCAGTCAGACGAAGAGCGTGGAGGTTTGGATGTACCTTCTTTACGTGAGGTAGACGTAGAAGGTCCACTCCTAGAGGAAGAGTCCTGGGAATGTCGACCAGCCATTGCAGTACCTCTATGAACCATTCTCTCGCGGGCCAGAGCGGAGCCAACCAACGTCAGCCGTGTCCCTTTGCGAGAGGCGAACTTCTGAAGTACCCTGTTGACAATCTTGAACGGCGGGAATGCATACAGGTCGAGATGGGACTAATCCAGCAGAAAAGCATCCACGTGAACTGCTGCTGGGTCTGGAATCGGAGAACAATACAACGGGAGCCTCTAGGTTATCGAGGTAGCGAACAGATCTATGGTTGGCTGACCCCACAGGGCCCAAAGTCTGCTGCAAACATTCTTGTGAAGGGTCCACTCTGTGGGGATGACCTGACCCTTTCGGCTAAGGCGATCTGCCATGACATTCATATCGCCCTGAATGAACCTCGTTACCAGCGTGAGCTTTCGATCTTTTAACCAGATGAGGAGGTCCCTTGCGATCTAGAACAACTTCCACGAATGAGTCCCTCCCTGCTTGGAGATGTAAGCCAAGGCTGTGGTGTTGTCAGAGTCCACCTCCACCACCTTGTTAAGCTGGAGGGACTTGAAGTTTATCAAGGCCAGATGAACCGCCAACAGCTCCTTGCAATAGATGTGAAGTGTCCTTAGCTCCTGATTCCATGTTCCCGAGCATTCCTGTCCGTCCAAAGTCGCACCCCAGCCCGTGTCTGATGCGTCAGAGAAGAGACGGCGGTCGGGTTTCTGAACAGCCAAAGGTAGACTTCCTTGAGAAGAAAGCTGTTCTTTCACCACGTGAGAGTAGACCTCCTCTCTTCGGAAACAGGAACTGAGATCGTCTCTAGCGTCATGTCCTTTATCCAGTGAGCCGCTAGATGATACTGAAGGGGGGGAGGTGGGGTCTCCCTAACTCGATGAACAGGGCCAGCGATGAAAGTGTCCCTGTTAGACTCATCCACTACCTGACTGAGCATCGGTTCCTTCTCAGCATGCTCTGGATGCAATCTAGGGCTTAGTATATCTTTGGGGCCGACGGAAAAGCCCGAAAAGCTCGACTCTGAAGATCCATACCCAGGTAGACAATGGTCTGGGATGGGACGAGCTGGGACTCCTCAAAATTGACCAGGAGGCCCAGTTCCTTGGTCAGATCCATAGTCCATCTGAGAATCTCCAGACAGCGACGACTTGTGGGAGCTCTTAAAAGCTAGTCGTCTGACGGAGCCGGACACAAGATCATGGTACTGCTGCACAGTCTGTGAACTGTCAACCATGGGGAAGCGAGGAAGTACAGTGACAACCCGAAGCTGTCTAGACTGTCTGGGTCGTACAGACAACTCCTTATCGGGTTGCTGAGGTTGCCGCACTGCGTCACAACAAGTCACTTCTGCTGGTTGTTGAACGTCTTCCCAGTGACACACTGACTTCGTAAACAAAAAATCCTCTAACAAGGACTAAGCTTGGACTGCATGTCTTGCAACACAGCTCAAGGTCTATGGGAGCAGGTGTGGTAACAGACGGGGTTAGCGACTGAAGTGGAACCATTACCCTCCCTGGAAGCATGCTATGCTTAAATAAAAGTCCATAGGAGGCTAAGCAGCTAAAGGCTCCTCTCCAAATGACAGAGTCCTCAAGGGAAAATCAGAAGGAGGGAGAATAGCACTTTCTCATCTACAGGAACCATATCCGAGAAAAGCTAAGTTCTCTCAGTGAGGGTTTCACTGGTGCAAAAGCAGCAGACTAGAAGGCAACGTTATGAAACTGCTTGACAGTCTAGTGAGTTGGCAACAACCAAAGATGTGTGACTGAGAAGCATGCGGTAAGGTATGCAGAGCATGCTGTATGTAGAGCATGCTGTAAGGTAAGCAGAGCATGTTGCATGGCGTGCGGCTTATGCTGCATGGGATGAGGCTCATGCTGCATGGGATGAGGCTCATGCTGCATGGTATGAGACTCATGCTGCATGGTATGAGACTCATGCTGCATGGGATGAGGCTCAAGCTGCAAGGGATGAGGCTTATGCCGCATGCGTTGAGGAGGATGCCGCATAGTATGAGGCTCCTGCCTCATGGGTTGAGGCGGTTGCCGCATAGCATGAGGCTCCTGCCTCATGGTTTGAGGAGGATGCCGCATAGCATGAGGCTCCTCATAGCATGAGACTCCTGCCTCATGGGTTGAGGAGGATGCCGCATAGCATGAGGCTCCTGCCTCATGGGTTGAGGAGGATGCCGCATAGCATGAGGCTGCCTCATGGGTAGAGGAGGATGTCGCATAGCATGAGGCTCCTGCCTCATGGGTTGAGGAGGATGCCGCATAGCATGAGGCTCCTGCCTCATGGTTTGAGGAGGATGCCGCATAGCATGAGGCTCCTGAGAGGTTCCTGCCTCAAGAGTTGCGTCTGCCTCAAGGGTTGAGGAGGTAGCTGCGCAGAGAGAGGCTCATGCTGTGAAGAATGCGGTTGCTGCATGCGTTGAGGCGGCTGCCTCATAGCATGAGGTTCCTCAAGAGTTGAGGCTCTTGCCTCAAGAGTTGAGGTTCTTGCCTCAAGAGTGGAGGTGGCTGCCGCAAGAGTTGAGGTTGCTGCCTCAAGGATGGTGGAGGTTGCCGCAACGCAAGAGGTTGCTGCCTCGAGGATGGAGGAGGTTGTCGCAACACATGAAGCTCCTGCCTCAAGGGTAGAGGAGGTTGCTGCAAAGCATAAGGCTCCTGCCTCAAGTGTTGAGGAGGTTGCCGCATAGCAAGAGGCTCCTGCCTCAAGGAAAGTGGAGGTTGCTGCACAGCGCTGGTATCTGGCAACTCCCAATGCGGCAGCTCACGCGTGGAGGTAGGTTGAGGAACCTCAACATCATACGTCTGGCAGGGTGGACTGCGCAGAGGTGGAGTTGAGGCGGCTGCCTCATGAGCGCTCGCAGGAGGAGGTGTGCTAACCTTCTCTGCCTGAAACTCCTGCATCAACACCGCAAGCTGAGACTGCATTGTCTGCAGCATAGACCACTAGAGTTTAAGAAAGACAACAACAAACGGAGCTACTGTCCGTTGAAACTGAGGGTCTAAAACAGCTGGTGCGGCAACAGACGGAGTTACTGTCTGTTGCGATACCACCTTGCCTCTCTGGGAGGTGTGCAGTTGTCGTACTGCAGCAAGTCCGAACTGACCCAGTGCTAATGGCACCACCTAGGAGTTGGACTTGCGCGGAAGGGACCGACTTGCACTTAAAAGCTGCAAGATTTGGTCCATGGTTTCTGCGAGAAACCTCTTCCGCAGACGAGGAATAAAAGGGCTCTCTCGTCTTTGTGTGGGTGGGGTGATCACGTCGGCTACGTGAGTTGGTAACACCCGAAACCACGGAGGGAAACGTCTGTTCGTCGATCAAGGCCTGCTGAACCCATAAGTCCTTCGACATTACTTCTCCCCTGGGCTTGGGAGCTTGTAAGAGGTCCCAGACTAGGCGAACAACTGGCACGAACAGACGAACCCTCGAACGCAACACTGTAACACTTTGCGCTTATCACTTTATCACTTTTGATTTTCTGTTTGCACTTATTTCACTGAACTCGAAACTTTAAGTGGTTTGTACCTGAAACACGCAATTCTATCCTTCATTAAAAGTTAGTAATTGCGAAAACAGTATTACAATGTAACAGAAAAACATAATGAAAGATAAATAATTCAGTGGCTGGAAAAGAGACTAAACACTAGATCAAATAAACTACGTTTAAAATCTCTCACCGCATAAAGCCTGAGAACAAGAATAAAACTCTAGAAACGTTTACCTTCTTCCCCTAAAGAGACTAGGGAGAAGAGCAAAAACGATAACAACGTTACCCGCTTGAACGAAACGTTTATCCTCCTCTCTCTCCCTCCGTCTCTATCTCTCTCTCTCTCTCTCTTGACTTAGCACCTGAGAGAAGAGCCCAATTATATATATCGTTAAAACATATTATTGTTAAAGGAAAAAACTGAAAGATTTCCCAAATAAAAAGTTCCTTTATTAGAATTAAAACCATTTAAGCTAAGAAAGAATGAACAAAACGCTAGAATCGGTTTACTCTTACTGCAACGTGACACCGTGATAGACTCTCTCTCTATCGTAACGATAGAGCGCAAGTTGAACGTTCTGAACGTCAACAACTGCAGAGACAAAACAAAACGTTAGTTCAACTTTGAAAACAGTACAAGACTATCAAAGAAATTCTTTCAAAAACATTAAAATAGCATAATATGTTAACAGGTAAAAACGAAATGACGGGCTCAATGTTAATTAACTTCGGTTCCAAGAAAAGACCGCCTACTATTAGGAAAGGTCGAATATAAACAAATATAAAAATTAATTTTAATAAGTTTATAATAAAAGGAAGTTAATCAAAGAGGCCTATAAAAGGCGGAGAGATATAAAATAAATCTATAACTTTGTTAAGCAAAATTAAGAGAGTCTATACTCTCTTCGACACCAACACTTCCGTCTAAGGGAAGGGTCGGCCATTTAAAAGTGAAAGAGAGTTCATACTCTCTTCGTACCAAAATTAAATAAAAAATTAAATCAAATTAATTCCAAAAACTTGCTAAGCTAATGATATAGCTTCCTGAATAGCGAAGGCTAAACTCTAGAGCAAATACATCACCAAATCGTGAGCAATAACTCCAGAATCAACAGCGTATCCATGTAGGTCTAGCCGGAGGCACGACAGAGGAAAAATTGAGGTGGTGTTGACAAGAAGTACTGGAGTACCTGACCACAGATGGCGCTGTGGTGTTCACCCCCACCTGTATAGCGATCGCTGGCGTATCCCGACCGTAGATTTCTGTCGGCAACAGAGTTGACAGCTACATGATTATCGGGTAAGATTAATATTGAAAATTAAGTACTATATCATATTTACCATACTGTATTTTTTTCCCACTGGTTTATCGTTTATTTACTATTGCATTTCTTACTATTCCTATGGCCAGAAATTCCTTTTTTTTTTTTGGTGTTTCTCCAACCACTACCCCATTTCCCATCAGGATCCCCATAACTGTTACAATGGGGGGATCAAGACAATTTGCTATAAGGAATAGAAGAGTGCTGGCTAGTTTGGCATTTTTCTCTGAGCGGTACGACTAATGGGGTTGGAGCATAACTTACGTATTGATTAGATTTCAAACACCACTTCATTGTCTAAGACCATTGTTTCCTTTTGGGACACTCATTGTTAATGTGCATAGGCATGCCAGCTTTTTTTTTTTTGGTATGACAATCATTACCTAGAGTTTTTAAACAATTAAGAGCTTCAAAATATTTAGCCTATATACAAGTTCCTGAATACAGTATTGTTCTACAACAGCCATTTTTTCCCACCCTCCTCATGGCTACTGTCACAAGAAGAATTCTCCAAAAGGAAGTATCGTAAAGTCCATTTCGAAATTTAAGTGTAACTAACGATTTCGGTGACTGATTTCTATATTGAAAAAGCTCCCGTTCGGTATATAGATATTGTTCATCTACAAGTCAAAAATTAACCCCCAAATTATGACTGAAATGATTAGTACACACAGCTCATCCATGTACCGCTTGCAAGAACAGAGGAGCAGCGAGATCAAGTTTACTTGCGAACGGAGTGATCTATGGCGGAGCAAAAACCACCTGAAAGACGAGATATGAATTACCCTGTACAGTATAGGTAATTACAGTATACTTAAATTTCAAGCCACTTAGGCTACATGAACCATATATTTTTCCAACTGGTTATCTTGGGTTTATTATGAATTTCTAACCAATATTGTTGCTGCAAATCACCCTTTTATAGTATTCCACACAAAAATCCTGGTTTCCCGTAGGGTCTCCTCACTGTTTTTATAAGATCCCAAGTAACTGAAAATACTCTATATGGGTTGCGTATTTGACTAGAAATACAAAGTATATTCATCAATTAAAGTATTAGCATGACCTACGATTCACATCACGCTCCACAAATAAACATGATCTCACTATTCCTCTGTTCTGGAAAGCGGTACAAGGATGAAATACACACGCGAATTGTGTGGGTCATTATTTCTAGGACCTTTCATACTTTCATATGAACAACAACAGCTATACAAAAGGGCCTCAACTTACATTCAGATACAAACAAATACAGTTTGTATACCTTAATAAGATAAAGAAATACTGTAATAAAACTACAGTATATCATTCAATACAGTAAGCCAAAAAACATTCGCAATAACCTGATATGTATTCCATGAGAAACAGGTCTATTTGTTGACTTGTAACCCTTTAACCCCCAGGGTATTTGGAAATTTCCAACCCTTAACCCCCAGGGGATTATTTTTTTTTCAAGCACATTTAGCAGTATATTTTTTTTTAAATTGCTCTAACAGCCTTAATTTTTGTCAGAGAGGTCAGGTTGGTCTCATTCTCTTGGAAAATGCCTGAATTTTCTCAATAAAATGGGCGAAAATATGCAAAAAAAAATTTTAAATAGCATTTTTTTGCAAGGACGTACCGGTACGTCCATGGGGGGAAAGAGATGAGTTTTGTGAAACGTACCAGTACATCCTTTGGGGGTAAAAGGGGTAACTGCTAATTGTAACTATGGGAGTTAGGTTAGGCTTATCTTAGGCCAGAATTTCACACAACTATTTACTATTTCATTATACTGGGATGAAATGGAATAGACTTTAGTCATGTTAAAAGAAATTTGTTTACAAATGAACATGAACGTTGGAATGCATAATGTAGATCAATTTACTTCCAAAGGATTAAGGGAACTGCGAATGTTAAAAGAAATAAAGCCCGTGAACGAACAAAGGGAAAACAGAAGAGTGCTATTTAATGAACTGTAATTGATATGCTGTTCTTGTAATTCTGTACATAGTACTAGGTAAGCAGTTAATTCTAACAATCATGCCTTCATCATAAGGATCAGTACTACACATTATTGTGCAGTTTTATTCCCACTGTCACCATTACAAAGAGCTTCTTAGAACTTTAAGAAGTTTGTAAGTCGAGAACTTTCTGTAAACTTGAGTATTTTCAACGTAAATTGATGATTTTCCACTAAATTTCTAAATAGATTAAACTTCGTGGGAGGCTACTTCCACCGACTGTTGTCGGCTGGAACTGAAGACGAGGGGGATAAATAGCCCTTGTAAAAAATTCAGGATCAATGGAAGCTCTTATTGGTTAAAAATACAGTTAATTATAATATGCATGTAACAGAAAGCTTCCAAAAGTGATTGCAAACAACGCAATCCCCCAAAAGTAAACATTTAACTTGAAATAGGAAAAGGTATATCAATATTAAAGTTGTTATGCCCCAACTCACGTAAGTCATAGAGGAAAATGCTAAAACATCCAGTTTCGCTACAAATTAGAGTATATTAACTATTTCAGACCTTTTTCTATAGAAAAAAAGTCTTTTCCCTAGGTTACATTACCCTGTAATACAGTACAATAATACAACCATTTCTTTATTGGTGAGGGTATGTAGGGTAAAGTAAGGTAAGGTAAGGTTAGAAAGCTTTTACTCTTTCCTAGCTCTGACCTACCCTCCTACAAACGTTCCTATATGACAAACATCTTAAATTATGGCTTACAATTCTGTTCTAAGGTGAGGCAGACACAAACTTTACAGCAGACTTATTTGCAGGGAGAGGAAATAAAGGGATGGTTTAAAGCTTAACAAGGACGGTGCACGGGTAAAGATTCAACTCATAATAGCCTAGCCTAACCTACCACATAGTGGGTATATTATAGCAATCATGAATAGAACCGTAACCTAAAGATAAAAAATCCGAAGCCCTATGAAGACAGGAAAGTCATGGACTAAATCACAATAAATAAGATAAGCAATAACTAAAATAAACGTCTTAATCTTACCTCCGACCAAAGAGACAGTCCACAATAGGCCACTCCCAGGAGAATCAAAATCGTGAGGAAGACCTTATTTCTTAGAATTCGCATTATCTTCGCGGTTATCATGTTTCCTTGGCTTCAGTCTCGCATAGTAGATTATTTTCCAGTGCAACATGTTTAACCCAGAGCCCTGCTTGATGATGAAGCTCTCATGACAGTTCCGAGGTTCACGGTAACCCGTGAAAACCAGACTCGGTTCACCACCCCACAGAAGAGACGAGTCTGCTTAACAGATCAAAACATAAACAATGGGTTCAACTACCCATCCAATTGAAACAATTCAACTTTACTTTTACCTATTTTACTTTTATTATTATTATTATTATTATTATTATTATTATTATTATTATTATTATTATTATTATTATTATTATTAAACTACCCATCCAATTGAAACAGTTCATCTCTATTTTTACCTACTTTACTACTTTATTATTATTATTATTATTATTATTATTATTATTATTATTATTATTATTATTATTATTATTATTATTATTATTGCAGGGCCTACAAGATTTTTGTCGTATACATACTTTAAGTACATAAAATATCAAAAAACGTAATTCACTTTGATTATCATGTCTACAATCGCATTGCATTTCCTATAAAATGCATTAAACCCTAAAGTATTTATACCATTACTGCTGCTAATATTAAGTGGGTGTTTAGTTGTTATACAATATACTTTATTTTACATTACTTTACGGGTAACTTCCGTTCCATATTGCAATGGAATCCTACTCTCTACAGGACTTCCGTATTCAGTTTATCGTATAATTCTTCGATATTTAGCATAAATAAATGTACTCAAGCTAAATGCAAATTTCAGGGAAAATACACAGACGATGGGTGTGATATATGCAAAGAAGATAATACAGAACATTTATTTTGAAGCCCAAAATTAGGACAGTTGGTGCAACAAGACATAAATGTAGGTATATTGCAAAATCCTGGCAGGGATCTGTATACATCAGTAGGGCAATGCATATGAAAGGATTTAAAAAGCCCAAGCTAACCACTACAGTATAGGTTGCCAAAAACTTTTAATAGCAAGATATTGTCCCAACTGATTTCATGATAGAATGGGATAAAACTAAAAATCAAGATTTTTATTGATGATATTGTTTATGGTACAAACAAAACCGCTTTATTGCATTAAAAAGTAAAAGCAAAATTAAAGATCAAGATTTGCATTAATAATATTGTTTATGGTACAAAAGCTTTATTACAGTAATAATTAAAAGCTTAGAAGCTTTGCACTTATCTATTATGCAATAGAGTACCCGAAAACTTATTTTGCGAAGTGAGCAGTTAGGAAAAAGGAACCAGTATTTCACTCAGCACATTGCTCGTTTATTGTCACATCCACATTATCGAAGGACTTAGAAAACAAGAAAGTCTTCTATTTCTTCTTAGAAGCTTTAATATCTTCAGTCTTTCGAATGTCTAATGGGAGCTTATTGTAAAGTCTTGGGCCGCTTATTTTGAAAGCTCATGAACCCATGGGCAAAGTGCATCTTGGCTACAATATTATTATTATTATTATTATTATTATTATTATTATTATTATTATTATTATTATTATTATTATTATTTGCTTAGTTACAACCCTGGTTGGAAAAGCAGGATGCTATAAGCCCAAGGGCTCCAACAAGGAAAATGGTTCAGTGAGGAAAGGAAATGAGCCAATGAATAAACTACAATGGAAGTAATGAACAATATAACATATTTTATAAATGATAACAACATTGATATATATCTTTCATATATAAACTATAGAAACTTTACAAAAAACAAGATGAAGAGAAAAAAAGATAGAAATTTGTGCCAGAGTGTACCCTCAAGTTAGAGAACTTTACTCCAATATAGTGAAAGACCGTGGTACAGAGGCTATGGCACTATCGAAGTATAGTAGTGGGAATATTAGTGTATATGAAGCTTCTAGAAAGTCTTAATGTCTAATTGATTTTATTTTTACAATATGTAGGCCTTGAAATTTTCTATGGTTTGCCATAAGGTTTCCATAGGGCAATAAATATTGGTACAAGTGTTTTACTTTACTGTATTTATATTGTGGAAGAAGTCATGGCGAGGGGTAGATGGATATGGTTTTGGTATGCTCTTCGCACTCCCCAAGAGAGATTAGCTCACCAAACTTTCAACTGGGTTCCACAAGGCACTATAAGAATTGAAAGACCCAGACTTACATGGCTGAAGACTATGGAGCGTGAAATATGAGATGATGAATGAAGAAGTATTGATTTAAAAGCTCAAGACAGACGACTGGTGAAATTTAGCCGATGCCCTTTGCGTCAATAGGCGTAGGAGGAGATGATGATGATGATGAATATGCATTATCCTTTATTGTCAATTAAGGGGGTTATGGCTTGAGTGTCACCAATCCTGGCTAAGTCCTTGTCAAGTTGGAAGAGCAGAAGGACAGACAGAGAAGCCGCATACTAAGAGAGAGAGAGAGAGAGAGAGAGAGAGAGAGAGAGAGAGAGAGAGAGAGAGAGAGAGAGAGAGAGAGAGAGAGAGAATATATATATATATATATATATATATATATATATATTTTATATAAATATATATATATATATATATATATATATATATATATATATATATATATATATATATATACAGTATATATATATATATATATATATATATATATATATATATATATATATATATATGTATGTATGTATGTATATATGTATGTATATGTATAGATTGACCTATTTAAGAGAAAAGACAAAAAAAACTGAAAATGTTAATATAAAACTAAAGAATCTAGACCACGAGCCTAGACCCATATCAGCTTACTTAACAAAAAAAGTATTTGCAACGAGATTTACTTAAGAAGACCCACCAATTCACTTACATGAAAAGATACACACTTTTACTTAACAAAACATATTTGCAACGAGATTTACTTAAGAAGATACACCAATTCACTTACGTGAAAAGATACACACTTTTTCTGACCACAACAAGAAGAGAGATCTCAGAGTACTGTCTACCATTTAGGTCTTTCTGGTGAAAGACAAGACTGTCAATTTCATGTCTGGGAAGATTTTGAAAATAAAGGATGGACAGAATCATGAAATATTCTATGCACCATATACAGTACAATGAGTTAATTGAAGGACAGTGCCAGAGATTGATATCCAGCCTGGGCGTACGAAATTCTGTAGACCTCTAGTGTTTAAAGGTTTAAAGGTCGCGCATGAATGGCAGAGGCAAGGGACCGTGACACTGCCCTAGCAATCAGGACAATACCCTAGAGACTGACCATATATTATATGATCAGCGCCCAAGCCTCCTCTCCACCCAAGCTAGGGCCAGGGAGGGCCAGGCAAGTGGCTGCTGATGACTCAGCAAAAAGACCTATAGGCTCCCCCAAACCCCCCAACCTTAGCTCACAAGGATGGTAAGGTTGCAGACACTAATGGCACTAACGAGTCTGAGCGGGACTCGAACCCCTGACTGGCAAACACCAGGCAGAGACGTTACCAATCAAGCCACAGCAACCCTTAACAATCTAAGATGGAAGTCAGACGTTGGTGAACAAACACAAATGCATTTTCCAAAACAATGTAGAATGAATTAAAACTCCCAAAGATAAATAGGCCTCTCTCTCCTCTCTCTCTCCCTCTCTCTCTCTCTCTCTCTCTCTCTCTCTCTCTCTCTCTCTCTCTGGAAGAAGAGATTAAGCGAGAATATTTCTCAATGGGGAATTACCACATCGTTCATTTATTTCCTTCTTTCCTCTCCTCACTGGGTTATTTTCCCTGTTGGAGCCCTTGGGCTTATGGCATCTCGCTTTTCCAACTAGGGTTGTAGCTTAGATACTACTACTACTACTACTACTACTACTACTACTACTACTACTTATAATAATGATAATAATAATAATAATAATATCAACAGCAATTATAATAATGATAATAATAATAATAATAATAATGATAATAATAATAATAATAATAATGGGGATGATGATAATGATGACAACAACAACAACAACAACAACAACAACAATAATAATAATAATAATAATAATAATAATAATAATAATAATAATACAACAACAAAAACAACAATAATAATAATAATAATAATAATATTAACAATAATAATAATAATAATAATAATCCAGAAGGAAAGCCAGAATGTTTGAACGGGTCACAAATAAGAGACACTGTCAACGAGAAGATCCAAATGGCTAGACGAGGTTTGGCATCCTATGCCATGAACCTACTAACATCAATCATAATCAGGGACGATTTCAAGTCTATTTGAGCAATTTTATCAAATTGGGTCCCACCGCCGTAAGGGGATACCGCACGTGTGTTAGTTTTAGACTGTATGCTGTTGTTATTATTGTTATTGTTGTTGTTATTATTATTATTATTATTATTATTATTATTATTGTTGTTGTTGTTGTTGTTGTTGTTACAATTATTATTATTATTGATAATAATAATAATAATAATAATAATAATAATATTATTATTATTATTATTATTATTATTGTTATTATTATTATTATTATTATTATTATTATTATTGTTGTTGTTGTTGTTGTTGTTGTTGTTGTTGATAATAATAATAATAATATTATTATTATTATTACTATCATTATTATTATTATTATTATTATTATTATTGTTGTTATTGTTATTGTTATTACTACTATTATTATTATTATTATTATTATTATTATTATTATTATAATAATAATAATAATAATAATAAAAATAATAATAACACTGATAATGATAATAATAATAATAATATTATAATTATTATTGTTATTATTATTATTATTATTATTATTATTATTATTATTATTATTATTATTATTATTATTATTATATTGATAATAATAGTAATAATTAAAATAATAATAATAATAATAATAACAATAAAAATGTTATTATTATTATTATTATTATTATTATTATTATTATTATTATTATCACAAGCTAAGCTATAACCCTAGTTGGAAAAACAAGAGGCTATGAGTTCAAGGCTCCAACCGGGAAAAATAGCCTAGTGAGGAAAGGAAACACGAAAATAAATAAACTACAATAGAAGTAATAAACAGTCAATATACAGGTAGTGTTTAACTATACGCCGTTTCGAATATTTGGGCCTTTTTGATCATTTTTAATTTATTATATATATATATATATATATATATATATATATATATATATATATATATATATATATATATATATATATATATATATATATATATATATTATGAATTAGAATACCATGAATATCAATCTATTTTCCGACAAATAATAATTTTGGTATGGTACTTACAGAGTCAAATTTGAAGCCTATAAATTTTGCCAAAATTTCAAATAAAGTGAAATTTTGAGTCTTTTAGCTGATCTGCTAAACATTCTGTATCTGTTTTTACCTTTGGATCATCATCTGTTCTTTCTGACATTTCCAAAAGTCTATTGTATTCTTCGCCAACCTGAAAGCTACCAAGAATACATACAGGATCTATATACACATGTACAATGGATCTATGTACACATGCACAACATATCCATTGTACATATGTACACCGTACAAGCGGTCGGCAGCGTGGAACCTCGGCTGTATTTATTATGGTTTTAATAATGTACTAATAAGCGCAAATGATTTGGCTGAAGCTGTTGAAATTCCTCTAGAATTTAGGGAATATTAAAGGGAAGATACCTCTAGAATTTAGGGAATATTAAGGGAAGATACCTCTAGAATTTAGGAATTTTAAGGGAAGATACCTCTAGAATTTAGGGAATTTTAAGGGAAGATGCTTCTAGAATTTGGGGAATTTTAAGGGAAGACATCTCTAGAATTTAGGGAATTTTAAGGGAAGACACCTCTAGAATTTAGGGAATTTTAAGGGAAGACACCTCTAGAATTTAGGGAATTTTAAGGGAAGACACCTCTAGAATTTAGGGAATTTTAAGGGAAGATACTTCTAGAATTTAGAGAATTTTAAGGGAAGATACCTCTAGAATTTAGGGAATTTTAAGGGAAGATGCCTCTAGAATTTAGGGAATTTTAAGGGAAGGTACCTCTAGAATTTATGGAATTTTAAGGGAAGATACTTCTAGAATTTAGGGAATTTTAAGGGAAGATACTTCTAGAATTTAGGGAAGTTTAAGGGAAGATACTTCTAGAATTTAGGGAATTTTAAGGGAAGATACCTCTAGAATTTAGGGGATTTTAAGGGAAGATACCTCTAGAATTTAGCGAATTTTAAGGGAAGATACCTCTAGAATTTATGGAATTTTAAGGGAAGATACCTCTAGAATTTAGGGAATTTTAAGGAAGATACCTCCAGAATTTAGGGAATTTTAAGGGAAGATACCTCCAGAATTTAGGGAATTTTAAGGGAAGATACCTCTAGAATTTAAGGGAATTTTAAGAAATATGACTAAGAAGAGGAAAGAGAATGCTTTCATATGAAACAACAGATCAAACTTCGAAGTTTTTATAGTTTATATATGTAAGATTTATTTTAATGGTATTGTTCTTAAACTTCTCTTGTAGTTTATTTCCTTATTTCCTTTCCTCATTGGACTATTTTCTCTGTTGGAGCCCTTGGGTTTTTAGCATCATGTCTTTCCAACTAGGGTTGTAGCTTAGCAAGAAATAACAACAACAACAACAACAACAACAACGACAATGATAATAATAATAATAATAATAATAATAATAATAATAATAATAATAATAGAAAAAATAATAATGATGATAATAATAATAATAATAATAATAATAATAATAATAATAATGAAAATAATAATAATAATTATCATCATCATCATCAGCCGTTACAAGTCCACTGCAGATCAAAGGCCTCAGACTTCTCCTTCCATTTGTGTCTGTTTATAATCTTTCTGTGCCAGTCCACGCCCACAAACTCCCTTAGTTCGTCGATTCATCGTCTTCTCTTCCTTCCTTATGGATAGATTTATGTACATACATATGCTATGTATGTGTGGAGAGAGAGAGAGAGAGAGAGAGAGAGAGAGAGAAGAGAGAGAGAGAGAGAGAGAGAGAGAGAGTTTTATACAATGAAATTTACCCTAGGCTTGGCATAACATTTATTTGCTTACATACATATATGTATGTGTGTGTGTGGAGAGAGAGAGAGAGAGAGAGAGAGAGAGAGAGAGAGAGAGAGAGAGAGAGAGAGAGAGAGAGAGAGAGAGATTGCTTTTTTTTGTAGAGCAAGGAAATTTACCTTACTCTTGGCCAAACATTTATTTGCTTACATACATATGCTATGTAGGCTATGT
>NC_090731.1:3254881-3262381 GCF_036898095.1 Palaemon carinicauda
ATAAGAAAATAAATAAATTACAAGAAAAAATAATGAAAAATTAAAACATTTCAAAAACTGTAACAGCATTAAAATATTTCTTTCATATAATACCTGTAGTACACAACTTGAGTATAGCCCTTGGTAGCAGCAAATATGGATGAAGCATGAATATAATATGTCACTAGGCTAACATCTTTTGCGATCAGTGTCTCCCACGGCGTTGCACGTAGGCCTATGACGAAAAAAATAGTTATTTACACTACTACAGGTGCACACAAGTGGGAGCTTGCCAAAATAAACACAAAAACAAAATGGCAACGTAACAAGGATTCTAGAATTAAACTCTGAGTCTCGTTACTACTCAGCCACAATACAAGATTACCTCAGGTTTAATCCCCTTAAAAAAGGTAATCAAGAAGCAAGATGAACAACTAGGTGGAAGTGAATGCCAAACTCAACACTTCAACGCCATCTATTGGCGAGCTTAGAAACATTTCCCTCTCCCATTGAAGATCATGTGAGTGTCTGTGGTCACATTTAATGACAATAAAATAAAACACTTTTCACTTATTTCCTCGTCTTGAATCCTACTTAGAAAATAATAGCAATTACCTCTTAGGAATTCCTCTCAATGTGAAAAGTGAGGAAATTTGAGATCAGTAATTGATGCTGCGATTCTGCTTGTGGTCACATTTAATGACAATAAAATAAAAGACACTTTTCCCTTATTTCCTCATCTTGAATCCTACCTAGAAAATAATAGCAAGTACCTCTGAGGAATTCCTCTCAATGTGAAAAGTGAGGAAATTTGAGATCAGTAATTGATGCTGCGATTCTGCCTGTGGTCACATTTAATGGCAATAAAATAAAAGACACTTTTCACTTATTTCCTCATCTTGAATCCTACTTAGAAAATAATAGCAAGTACCTCTGAGGAATTCCTCTCAATGTGAAAAGTGAGGAAATTTGAGATCAGTAATTGATGCTGCGATTCTGCCTGTGGTCACATTTAATGGCAATAAAATAAAAGACACTTTTCACTTATTTCCTCATCTTGAATCCTACTTAGAAAATAATAGCAAGTACCTCTGAGGAATTCCTCTCAATGTGAAAAGTGAGGAAATTTGAGATCAGTAATTGATGCTGCGATTCTGCCTGTGGTCACATTTAATGGCAATAAAATAAAAGACACTTTTCCCTTATTTCCTCATCTTGAATCCTACCTAGAAAATAATAGCAAGTACCTCTGAAGAATTCCTCTCAATGTGAGAAGAGAGGAAATTTGAGATCAGTAATTGATGCTGCGATTCTGCCTGTGGTCACATTTAATGGCAATAAAATAAAAGACACTTTTCACTTATTTCCTCATCTTGAATCCTACTTAGAAAATAATAGCAAGTACCTCTGAGGAATTCCTCTCAATGTGAAAAGTGAGGAAATTTGAGATCAGTAATTGATGCTGCGATTCTGCCTGTGGTCACATTTAATGGCAATAAAATAAAAGACACTTTTCCCTTATTTTCTCATCTTGAATCCTACTTAGAAAATAATAGCAAGTACCTCTGAGGAATTCCTCTCAATGTGAAAAGTGAGGAAATTTGAGATCAGTAATTGATGCTGCGATTCTGCCTGTGGTCACATTTAATGGCAATAAAATAAAAGACACTTTTCACTTATTTCCTCATCTTGAATCCTACTTAGAAAATAATAGCAAGTACCTCTGAGGAATTCCTCTCAATGTGAAAAGTGAGGAAATTTGAGATCAGTAATTGATGCTGCGATGCTGCCTGTGGTCACATTTAATGGCAATAAAATAAAAGACACTTTTCCCTTATTTTCTCATCTTGAATCCTACTTAGAAAATAATAGCAAGTACCTCTGAGGAATTCCTCTCAATGTGAAAAGTGAGGAAATTTGAGATCAGTAATTGATGCTGCGATTCTGCCTGTGGTCACATTTAATGGCAATAAAATAAAAGACACTTTTCCCTTATTTTCTCATCTTGAATCCTACTTAGAAAATAATAGCAAGTACCTCTGAGGAATTCCTCTCAATGTGAAAAGTGAGGAAATTTGAGATCAGTAATTGATGCTGCGATTCTGCCTATAGTCACATTTAATGGCAATAAAATAAAAGACACTTTTCCTTTATTTCCTCATCTTGAATCCTACTTAGAAAATTATAGCAAGTACCTCTGAGGAATTCTTCTCAATGTGAGAAGCTAGGAAATTTGAGATCAGTAATTGATGCTGCGATTCTGCCTTTGGGCACATTTAATGGCAATAAAATAAGACACTTTTCACTTATTTCCTCATCTTGAATCCTACTTAGAAAATAATAGCAAGTACCTCTGAGGAATTCCTCTCAATGTGAAAAGTGAGGAAATTTGAGATCAGTAATTGATGCTGCGATTCTGCCTGTGGTCACATTTAATGGCAATAAAATAAAACACTTTTCACTTATTTCCTAATCTTGAATCCTACTTAGAAAATAATAACAAGTACCTCTGAGGAATTCCTCTCAATGTGAGAAGAGAGGAAATTTGAGATCAGTAATTAATGGCTAATTCAATTCGGGTCACTGGAACAAATTAACGATGTGACTGTCCTTTGCTTAGTCAGCAGAAAAAAAGGGTAGGAGTTTAATCGCACGAGAATATCTTTCTCTTCTTCGTTTCCTCTGTTGAGGACGTCTAACATTTGAGTTGATTAGTGAATTTATAGAAAATAGAGGTACAAGGTCTCTTTAGTTTTTCTGTATTTTATCAGAGGATATAATGTATAATGTCAGTTTGTAAAAGTGGGGTATTATTATTATTATTATTATTATTATTATTATTATTATTATTATTATTATTATTATTATTATTATTATTATTATTATTATTATTACAACCCTAGCTGGAAAAGCAAGATGCTATATGGACAAGGGCTCCAACAGATAGCATACCCCATTAAGTAAAGGAAATAAAGGAATAAACACTGCAAGAGAAGTAATTAACAATTGAAATGTAACATTTAAAGAACAGTAATAACATTAAAATAAATCTTTCATATACAAACTATAAAAACTTAAAAAAAAAACAAGAGGAAGAGAAATAAGAAATAATAATGTTCCCGAGTGTACCCTCAAGCTAGAGAACTCTACCACAAGATAGTGGAAGACCATGGTACAGAACCTGTGTCACTACCCAAGACTAGAGAACAATGGTTTGATTTTGGAGTATCCTTCCCCTAGAAGAGCTGCTTACCATAACTAAAGAGTTTCTTCTACCCTTACCAAGAGGAAAGTAGCCAGTGAACAATTACAGGGCAGTAGTTAACCCCTTAAAGGTTTAAAGGCCGCTCATGAATAGCAGAGGCAAAGGACAGTAACATTGCCCTATCAAGCAGGACAATGCCCGAGAGACTGACCATATATACACATGATCAACGCCCAAGTCCCCTCTCCATCCAAGCTAGGACCATGGAGGGTCAGGCAATGGCTACTAATGACTCAGCAGATAGACCTATTAGCTCACAAGGATGGTGAGGTTGCAGCGATCAAAGAAACTTTCGAGTTTGAGCGGGACTCGAACCCCAGTCTAGCGTTCACCAGTCAGGGACGTTACCACATTGTCCTCCACAACCCTTGAGCAAAGAAGAATTGTTTTGTAATCTCAGTATTGTCAGGTGTATGAGGACAGAAGAGAATGTGAAAAGAATAGGCCAAACTATTCGGTGTATGAGTAGGGTAAGGAAAAAAGGAGCCGTAACCAGAGACAGGGTTTCAATGTTGTGCTGCCTGGCCAGACAATTGACCCAATAACTCTCTTGCAGTAGGATCTCAACGGATGGCTTGTGCGGCGCTGGCCAACCTATTACCTGATATATATATATATATATATATATATATATATATATATATATATATATATATATATATATATATATATATATATATATATGTTCATGCTCTCGGGCATGGTCTCTCCCCGTCCCTCGGGTAGAAGAGACAGTAGTCATACCATGGTGAGAAGGGTTGTAGTTAGAAAAGGGGAAGTGGGTTGGAAAGGGTTGAATTTGTGTGTGTATGTGTGTGTGTGTGCATATATATTTAAATATTCAGCCGTCTTTTTTGACGGGTCTCGTATACTAGTATAAGAATAATTCAAGCAGACCACAATGACTGCTAGGTTTCAGAAGACTAGCCCGAAATATGATTACGATAAGGATAAGGATATCGAACAGCTGAATGGACAGAGAGAGAGAGAGAGAGAGAGAGAGAGAGAGAGAGAGAGAGAGAGAGAGAGAGAGAGAGAGAGAGGAGGGCAGATAGGGACGAAGCTCAAGGTTGAGGGAAACTGCAAATTAAGAATATTCACAGAAATCGAAACCCCGCTTAGCAGAAATAGGGATTTATGAGGCAGATGAAATTTCTGGGAAATATAATAACAAGAAAAAAGATGGAACTTTTGTGCTCTACGGTAAAGATAGAGGAGAAAAACAAGAGGCCGGCAAAGGACAAAGTTTATGGACAACTTACTGGAGGATGTAAATGAGAATGTAACAGCTGGACAATTCATATAGAGAGCTAGAGACAGGATCAGGTGGAGGCAATTGACAGCCCACGTCGAGGACATGGCACCTAGATAAATACAAGAGTGGATAGGGAGCTGGTGGTTATGTGCCTCCATACCCCTGAGGCTCAAGGTCTAAATATGTCTGAGGCTCTTGAGAGCATAATTCTGGGAGAGCTCTTACAAGTAGCAAGAACGAAGAGAAACTATTATTCTTCTTTTTTCATAAATAATTTATCTATTCTTAGATCCTTAGCCAGTAAATTGTCGATTCACTTCAGTTACCTTATATTTGTTTTAATTTTCTTAGATTCATTTGTAATTGGCTTCGCCAAAATAGAAGATTTTGCGAAGGGTATGTATTCAACCCTGTCTGTTTGTTAGTTTGTTTGTTAGTGATAAACTTCACACAAAAACTTCTGTACCGATTTTGACCAAATTTGGTTGGCATGTAACATTTGAATAAAGTACATCAAAGTACAAGTACGCAGCAGTACTTTGAAAATAATCGCAATGTTAAATAAATGGCAAATATTTTGGTAGTTCATTGTTTATTTGCGAACAGCATAACGCAAAAACTAGAAAACCAATTTCAACGAAACATAGTGGACATGTGGGATATACTCCAAGGACAAATCCATTAGATTTTGAAGAAAATACACCGAGGCACAAGTTCGCAATGGAGTTGAGAGCAAAATAAAAACTGCTTGGGATGCCCCTCTAGGTACCTTCGCCAGCTTCCTTGTGAAGGTTATATTTTGATAGACGTGTATTTAATCATTTATGTTTGTTTGTTTATGATTCGCATAACTCAAAAACTATTTGACCGACTCTCATGAAATTTGGTGGGAGGATTAGCCATGATCTAAGGACAATTTGATCAGATTTTGGGATTGATTGTGTCAAAGGTCAAGGCCAAGGTCACGAAAAGATAAAAAAGGTAATTTTTGCTATACCATGGTCAATTTTTATTCGATTTGCATGAAACTAGTGCCAAAATGTGCATAATTCAATTGCCTATCTTGTAATATGAGTGATTGGGTCAAAGGTCAAGGTCAAGCTCATGAAAAAGTAAAATAATTCATTTTTGTTACACCATGGTCAATTTTTACCCGATTTGCATGAAACCAGTGCCAAAATGTGCATAATTCAATTGCCTATCTAGTGATTTGAGAGTGATTGGGTCAAAGGTCAAGGCCAAGGTTAGAAAAATGTCAAAAATATATTTTTGCTCTATGGTGGTCAATTTTTGTCTGATTTACAAGAAACCAGTGCCAAAATGTACATAATTCAATTGCCTATCTTGTGATGTGAGAGTGATTAGGTCAAAGGTCAAGGCCAAGGTCACAAAAAGGTCAAAAATATTTTTTTGCTCTATGGTAGTCAAATTTTATACGATTTATTTGAACCTAGTACCTAAATGTACATTATTCAATTATCTATCTTGTGATGCGGTGTTGGCGAAGGTATGCGCTCTACCGAGTGCCCGTTCTAGTTCCAACTGATTCTCACCCACAGTTTTTCTTTTCCCCTCTCAACAGACGCATCTCGGACGGCAAGTTCAATGCATAATGTCAGTGGCTTCCAGCAAATGTCTCTTGCTTTCCATAACCGTCCTGCTCTTTCTTTCGACTGATTGTTCAGCTGAGTAAGTTTGATTTTTGTTATTTATTAGCAGTAGTTTTGATATTAGTAAAAATTTACTTCTTTTGAGTAAAAGACTTAGCAGTTTTGATAATAGTAATAATTGACTTTTTCGAATAAAAGACTTAGCAGTTCTGATAATAGTAATAATTGACTTTTTCTAAGTAAAAGACTTAGTAGTTTTGATAATAGTAAAAATTTCCTTTTTCGAATAAAAGACTTAGCAGTTTTGATAATAGTAATATAATTGATTTTTTTTGATAAAAGACTTGCCAGTTTTGATAATAGTAGTAATTGACTTTTTTGAGTAAAAGACTTGGCAGTTTTGATAATAGTAATATAATTGATTTTTTTTTAATAAAAGACTTGGCAGTTTTGATAATAGTAATAATTGACTTTTTTTTAATAAAAGCCTTAGCAATTTTGATAATAGTAATAATTGACTTTTTTTGATAAAAGCCTTAGCAATTTTGATAATCATCATTAACAACAGCATGATAACCTACACTTATAATATTAACAATGACATCAACAACTTGATCAATAATATTCATAACTTGGAGGGATAATTTCAGTATCATAATTATCATAGCCAACTGCATGATAAACACCAATTATAATATTATCAATGTCATCGACAATTTTAATAATAGTGATCATAACTCGTAGGGATAATAATTTCATTATCATTAATATCATCAAGAACATTCATCATCACTATCATCATCACATTCTTATAATTTCCGCACAAAGATCAATCATATAGATATGTAGTACAGCTAAGGTACTCAGAAGTGTCTGTTGTGATTAATTTTTCTCCATAAAAGTAAAATCGTTTTATAATGACACTTCCACAAACACTCCCGTAATTCTGAGAACTATATTAGAGGCGGATAACTAAAGAAAACTTTTTGAAACTCCAAGTTTCAAAACTTCATAATTCCACGAATGACTTCAAAACTTGTGAAAACAGTCTTCATAATTCCACGAATGACTTCAAAACGCTCTCAAAACTTGGGAGTAAGTTACAAGTAGACTGACAGTAACCACAAAAGGCATCTCTATTTTTAAGGTGATTAATATGTAGACGCCTCATGATTATGTATGTAATCAAAGGATATGTTTGCTTTAAAGCAAATGGGTGTTACAGACTAATACACATATAAACAAAGTCACTTCAACACTTTCTAAAAACAAAACAGACACCACATACGTCTCGAACTATCGACCTAACCATGCCAGGACTCCTGGCTGCTGGGAGGAAGGACGCCGATGACTGGTACAATGCCGGGACATACGCTACCGGGGTCTAAGCA
>NC_090731.1:3267381-3274881 GCF_036898095.1 Palaemon carinicauda
CTTTTTTTTATTGCAAGATTCACAAGAATACTGTGCAAGATTCACAACACTTTAGTGTAAGAGAATTCTTTTTTATTGTAAGATATACAAGACTATCGTGTAAAATTCACAAGAATTTCGAGAGAAAATATGCATAATTGATCAAAATTATTTATAGAGAAAGTTCTTGACCTTGCATTTTATTTACATTTTCTTGTCACAAAATACCTCACGATATTATTATTATTATTATTATTATTATTATTGTTATTATTATTATTACAAGCTAAGCTATAACCCTATAACATACAAGCCCAAGGGCTCCATCAGGGAAAAATAGCCCAGTGAGGAAAGGAAACGAGGAGATAGATATACTACAAGAGAAGAATGAAAAAATTATTATTACAAGCTAGGCTACAAACCTAGTTGGAAAAGCAAGATGCTACAAGCCCAAGGGCTCCGACAGGGAAAAATAGCCCAGTGAGGAAAGGAAACGAGGGAATAAATTAACCACAAGAGAAGAATAAATAATCAAAATAGGATATTTCAAGAACAGTAACAACATTAACACATAAGCCAATAGATAACGAAGAAGTAGTGAAGTGAAAATACAAAAAGGATAATTTTTTATTAAAGAGAAGCGAAGGATGAAGGATCAGTGGTGTGATCATGACGAGAATAAAGGATCTCACTCAGTCCTAACAAGAAGGCAAATAAAGGATGTCCTTGCTGAAGTCTCTCTCTCTCTCTCTCTCTCTCGTCTTTGTGGTAGACAATCATTTATAATCTGAACTCTCTCTCTCTCTCTCTCTCTCTCTCTCTCTCTCGTGTCTTTGCGGTAGACTCAAAGAATTTATTATTTGAACTCTCTCTCTCTCTCTCTCTCTCTCTCTCTCGTGTCTTTGTGGTAGACAATCATTTATTATCTGAACTCTCTCTCTCTCTCTCTCTCTCTCTCGTGTCTTTGTGGTTGACTCAAACAGTTTATAATCTGAACTCTCTCTCTCTCTCTCTCTCTCTCTCTCTCTCTCTCGTGTCTTTGTGGTTGACTCAAACAGTTTATAATCTGAACTCTCTCTCTCTCTTTCTCTCTCTCTCTCTCTCTCTCTCTCTCTCTCTCTCAATTTAGTATCTGAACCGCAACGAGGTATAAAAGAAAAACTATTTCTCTTCCTCTTTTTTTTTTTTTGGGAAGTTTTTTTTTTTATAGTTTATATATGAAAGAACTAATTTAATGTTGTTACACTTCTTAAGATATTTTATTTTCATTGTTTATTACTTCTCTTGTACTTATCTATTTCCTTGTTTCCTTTCCTCACTGGACTATTTTTTTCCCTGTTGGAGCCCTTAGGTTTATAGCATCTTGCTTTTCTAACTAGGGTTATGGCTTAGCTTGTAATAATAATAATAACAACAACAACAACAACAATAATAATAATAATAATAATAATAATAATGATAATAGTAATAACAATAATAATAATAATATTAAGAATAATAATAATAATAATAATAATAGGACAATCATATAGAACTCACCCCACGGTGAAGTTGAGAGCATTCTCTGACGAATTGATTTCTAAATAAACGGAGAGAGTCAAACGACGTAAAGGACCCATTTAGCGACAGAACTAGGTTTCTGGTGGTGGTCTCGGCAACGTCATCTGCTTCAACTCGATCTTCCCAGCTTTTCCTCTCGAGAAAGAAGGGCCCTTGATGGGACTCTTGATGTGAGTGATTCACTCCCATTTCTATTCACGATGCTTCTCTCTCTCTCTCTCTCTCTCTCTCTCTCTCTCTCCACACACACATATATAGCATATGCGTGTAAGCAAATCAATGTTTTGCCAAGCGTAAGGTAAGTTTTCTTGTATAAAAACAATCTCTCTCTCTCTCTCTCTCTCTCTCTCTCTCTCTCTCTCTCTCTATATATATATATATATATATATGAATTAATTCGAACTTGCTTTTTAAACCTACTTTACCTCTTTTCCTACTTCCTTCCTTTCGTCTATTCAAGATCTTTTTACCTTTAACATCCACGCTCAAATCCATTCTCTCTCTCTCTCTCTCTCTCTCTCTCTCTCTCTCTCTACTTTACCCCTTTTCCTACTTCCTTCCTTTCGTCTATTCAAGATCCTTTTACCTTTAATATCCACAATCAAATCCATGCTCTCTCTCTCTCTCTCTCTCTCTCTCTCTCTCTCTATTCCTACTTCCTTCCTTTCGTCTATTCAAGATCTTTTTACCTTTAACATCCACAATCAAATCCATTCTCTCTCTCTCTCTCTCTCTCTCTCTCTCTCTCTCTCTCTCTCTATCAATTACGTAGTTAAACCACTTGGGTCATTGAATAGCAATATGTCAACAGCTGAGACTATGTTCATTGTGTTGCATCTACTGATTTTCTTTAATATGACGCACTAAAGCGTCAGCGTGACTTAATATCAACTTTATATGCATAGTCTAATGTACAAAAGTATTTTACGTATCTATATAACAAATAGGTTATGTGGGAAGCAATCGTGTCACTCATTTGAGATTTTTTATTCTAGGGAATAAGCTGTTAGATAATAATAATAATAATAATAATAATAATAATAATAATAATAATAATAATAATAATAATAATAATAATAATAGGGAAGTGGGGAATATGGGGAAAGGAAGAGTACCCCTGGATACAATCCAGTTTATAGCCCGAAGGCAGGTACTCGGGATCGGAAAGATTAAGGAAATAGGGAGAAAGAGAAGTACAGGAGAAGAATAATTGAGAGGGGCAGACCCTCTTGCGATATTAGGTAATTGGTATTATTATTAAATAGTTGGCCCTATTAGATGATACAAATTGACTGCATATCTACTTGTAATGAAAATGATATTAATGAAAATTCTCTGAAAATGTATACTATTGAATGTAAATCAGTGAAAAAAAATGTATACTACTGAATGTAAATCAGTGAAAATGTATACTATTGAATGTAAATCAATGAAAATGTATACTATTGAATGCAAATAAATGAAAATGTATACTACTGAATGTAAATCAGTGAAAATGTATACTATTGAATGTAAATATATGAAAATGTATACTATTGAATGTAAATCAATGAAAAATATATACTATTGAATGTAAATCAATTAAAATACATACTATTGAATGTAAATCAATTAAAATGCATACTATTGAATGTAAATCAATTAAAATGCATACTATTGAACGTAAATCAATTAAAATGCATACTATTGAATGTAGATCACTGAAAATACATACTATTGAATGTAAATCAATTAAAATACATACTATTGAATGTAAATCAATTAAAATACATACTATTGAATGTAGATCACTGAAAATGTATACTATTGAATGTAAATAATTGAAAATGTATACTATTGAATGTAGATTACTGAAAAATGTATACTATTGAACGTAAATCAGGGAAAATGTATACTATTGAATGTAAATCAATGGAAATGCATACTATTGAATGTAAATCAGTGAAAATGTATACTATTGAATGTAAATAATTGAAAATGTATACTATTGAATGTAGATTACTGAAAAATGTATACTATTGAACGTAAATCAGGGAAAATGTATACTATTGAATGTAAATCAATTAAAATACATACTATTGAACGTAAATCAATTAAAATGCATACTATTGAATGTAGATCACTGAAAATACATACTATTGAATGTAAATCAATTAAAATACATACTATTGAATGTAAATCAATTAAAATACATACTATTGAATGTAGATCACTGAAAATGTATACTATTGAATGTAGATCACTGAAAATGTATACTATTGAATGTAAATCAATTAAAATACATACTATTGAACGTAAATCAATTAAAATGCATACTATTGAATGTAAATCAATTAAAATACATACTATTGAATGTAGATCACTGAAAATGTATACTATTGAATGTAAATCAATTAAAATGCATACTATTGAATGTAGATCACTGAAAATACATACTATTGAATGTAAATCAATTAAAATACATACTATTGAATGTAAATCAATTAAAATACATACTATTGAATGTAGATCACTGAAAATGTATACTATTGAATGTAAATCAATTAAAATGCATACTATTGAATGTAGATCACTGAAAATACATACTATTGAATGTAAATCAATTAAAATGCATACTATTGAATGTAGATCACTGAAAATACATACTATTGAATGTAAATCAATTAAAATACATACTATTGAATGTAAATCAATTAAAATACATACTATTGAATGTAGATCACTGAAAATGTATACTATTGAATGTAAATCAATTAAAATGCATACTATTGAATGTAAATCAATTAAAATACATACTATTGAATGTAAATCAATTAAAATACATACTATTGAATGTAAATCAATTAAAATGCATACTATTGAATGTAAATCAATTAAAATACATACTATTGAATGTAAATCAATTAAAATACATACTATTGAATGTAGATCACTGAAAATGTATACTATTGAATGTAGATCACTGAAAAAATGTATACTACTTAATGTAGATCACTGAAAAAAATTTATACTATTGAATGTAGATAACTGGAAAAAAAATTATACTATAGAATATAGGTCACTGAATAAAATGTATACTATTGAATTTAGATCACTGAAAAATGTATACTATTGAATGTAAATATATGAAAATGTATACTATTGAATGTAAATATATGAAAATGTATACTATTGAATGTAAATATATGAAAATGTATACTATTGAATGTAAATATATGAAAATGTATACTATTGAATGTAAATCATTGAAAATGTATACTATTGAATGTAAATCAATGAAAATGTATACTATTGAATGTAAATCAATGAAAATGTATACTATTGAACGTAAATCAGGGAAAATGTATACTTTTGAATGTAAATAACTGAAAAATAAATAATATTGAATGTAAATCAGTGAAAATGCATACTATTGAATGTAGATCACTGAAAAAATGTATACTATTGAATGTAAATCAATGAAAATGTATACTATTGAACGTAACTCAGTGAAAATGTATACTTTTGAATGTAAATCAATGAAAATGCATACTATTGAATATAGATCACTGAAAAGATGTATACCATTGAATTTAGATCACTGAAAAATGTATACTACTGAATGTAAATCAAAGAAAATGTATACTATCTAATGTAAATCACTCCGAGAGCCTATGGATTTCATATTGAAAATGATGCTTTTGAAAGACAAGTTGTTCGTTCGTGTGTTCGTTTTGAGATTGTTCTACCTTATTTCAAAGACGGGTACCTGGTTTGGGGCTAAAAGTTGAAAGTGTCTAGTTTCAGTTCCAGTTTCCTCAGAATAGATGCTCACCAGAACGTCAGCCGGGTGAGCCCAACCCGGCACTGTGGTACCCAACTACACCAGTGGTCTCCCCAGTAAACAGCTTAAACTCACGTTCCTGGGGATCGATCTGCTGCCATGCAAATGCTAGGCGATCACGTTACTGCTATACTAGCCAGCAGGCGTCTTTGGCTATTCAGTATCATCAGAATAGATGCTCACCAGAACGTCAGTCCGGCAAGCCCAACATCCCACTGTGGTGCCCAACCACAGCAGTGGCCTCCTCAGTAAACAGCTTAAACTCACGGTCCCGGGGATCGATCTGCTGCCATGCAAATGCTAGGCGATCACGTTACTGCCATACTAGCCAGCAGGCGTCTTTGGACATTCAGTGTCACTATAGGAGTGATAGGAGAGAAGGATAAATGATAAGACATGTAGTTGAGGTGTGTCCTTTAACACAGCCATATAGAACCCATTGAAATATCAACAAAGTGGAGGAACATTTTGATAAAACTTTTACTTTTTAATAAGACGTTTAAATTAATCCGTGGGATTTTGATGGTGCACAGTTAATGTGGTGGGCTGATTCATCTTTTGTTTTCATATTTGCTTATTTTGTCTGTGTTCTTTTATATATTGTTATTGTGTGGACTACAGCTGGTTGATAAAGAATAATTATAAGCGGGTAACTTTGTGGGCATTTTGTTATACGTTATCAATATATGGTAAAGCTTTGTAGCTGTGGTCAATAAATTATCTGTCTATCTATCTATCTAGCTATCTACCTATCTATTTATCTATCTATCTATCTATCAAGCTATCTACCTATCTATCTATCTATGTATCTATCTCTATCATGAGGCAAAGAACTACACATTCCCAAGTGCTTCGACTGTCTCTACCAGATTCTGGAAATAGAGTTCCATATCTATCTAGCTATCTATCTACCTATCTATCTATCTATCTATCTCTCTATCTATCTATCTATCTCTACCATGAGGCAAAGAACTACACATTCCCAAGTGCTTCGACTGTCTCTAGCAGATTCTGGAAAGAGAGTTCTAAAGGGTTCTCGTAAGAAGATTAAGTTGAAAATGTAAGAAAGATGTAGATTTTGAAGTGAAGTGGAAGACAGGCAAGTGGAGTAGGTGATAGAGATGGATGGAAGTGGTAGATATGTTATGGATGTTTTTCAGAATGAAATAGAAGACGAATAAAGGGATAACAGGGGGAGAAAGATAGGAGTATTCTCGCTTCAGATTTTTTAGGTGATTGGCTTCTTGGTACACAGACATGTCCCCACAAACACGCATACAGTACACACACACATATATACACACGTACACACACACATATATATACATATGTATACATATATATGTACATATATATATACACATATATATACATATACATACATATATACATACATATATATATATATATATATATGTATGTATGTATATATACCTGTATATACATGTGTCCATATTTATACAGTACATACATACATTTACACAAGCATACATGTATGTAATCACACATATGCATACATATATATATATACATATATATATATATATATATATATACTGTGATATATATACACACACACATATATTTATATATATATACATATATAAATTATATATATATGTATATATCTATATATATATATATATATATGAGGGAGAGTAATGGAAAAATTGTTTTAAATGATATAAATACCTAACTACCATTTTATTTTTCCATGAAGCCATTAATACAATTCTATTATATCTATGTCAGAAACATTTGAAGACTTATCCACATATTTCACATTGTTTTTATAGCTATTCCACCATTATTAAATCTACAATTATCATTATAACTCTTCTTCATAACCAGTTAAGCATTGTGAGTTTTTCAACGTTTTCTGAAATTTATATTATTAATGACGTAACTATTTTTTTTATATATTCTTCGATTTTCGTCTGCCATTAGATAAACTGGAACAGTAACCTGGAATTTCATTCCTCCCATTCCAGGCTTCTGGACCTAGACTGGCTGTAACTATTTTTTTTTTATATATTCTTCAATTTTCGTCTGCCATTAGATAAACTGGAACAGTAACCTGGAATTTCATTCCTCCCATTCCAGGCTTCTGGACCTAGACTGGCTGTAACTATTTTTCT
>NC_090731.1:3287381-3289881 GCF_036898095.1 Palaemon carinicauda
TGATGAATCGAGAAGTATTGAATTAAAAGCTCAAGATAGAGACGACTGGCGAAATCTAACCGAGGCCCTTTGCGTCAATAGGCGTAGGAGGAGATGATGAATTCAAAAGTATTGAATTAAAAGCTCAAGATAGAGACGACTGGCGAAATCTAACCGAGGCCCTTTGCGTCAATAGGCGTAGGAGGAGATGATGAATCGAGAAGTATTGAATTAAAAGCTCAAGATAGAGACGACTGGCGAAATCTAACCGAGGCCCTTTGCGTCAATAGGCGTAGGAGGAGATGATGAATCGAGAAGTATTGAATTAAAAGCTCAAGATAGAGACGACTGGCGAAATCTAACCGAGGCCCTTTGCGTCAATAGGCGTAGGAGGAGATGATGAATTCAAAAGTATTGAATTAAAAGCTCAAGATAGAGACGACTGGCGAAATCTAACCGAGGCCCTTTGCGTCAATAGGCGTAGGAGGAGATGATGAATCGAGAAGTATTGAATTAAAAGCTCAAGATAGAGACGACTGGCGAAATCTAACCGAGGCCCTTTGCGTCAATAGGCGTAGGAGGAGATGATGAATTCAAAAGTATTGAATTAAAAGCTCAAGATAGAGACGACTGGCGAAATCTAACCGAGGCCCTTTGCGTCAATAGGCGTAGGAGGAGATGATGAATCGAGAAGTATTGAATTAAAAGCTCAAGATAGAGACGACAGGCGAAATCTAACAGAGGCCCTTTGCGTCAATAGGCGTAGGAGGAGATGATGAATCGAGAAGTATTGAATTAAAAGCTCAAGATAGAGACGACTGGCGAAATCTAACCGAGGCCCTTTGCGTCAATAGGCGTAGGAGGAGATGATGAATCGAGAAGTATTGAATTAAAAGCTCAAGATAGAGACGACTGGCGAAATCTAACCGAGGCCCTTTGCGTCAATAGGCGTAGGAGGAGATGATGAATTCAAAAGTATTGAATTAAAAGCTCAAGATAGAGACGACTGGCGAAATCTAACCGAGGCCCTTTGCGTCAATAGGCGTAGGAGGAGATGATGAATTCAAAAGTATTGAATTAAAAGCTCAAGATAGAGACGACTGGCGAAATCTAACCGAGGCCCTTTGCGTCAATAGGCGTAGAAGGAGATGATGAATTGAGAAGTATTGAAATAAAAAGCTCAAGATAGAGACGCCTGGCGAAATCTAACCGAGGCCCTTTGCGTCAATAGGCGTAGGAGGAGATGGTGAATTGAGAAGTATTGAATTAAAAGCTCAAGATAGAGACGACTAGCGAAATCTAACCGAGGCACTTTGCGTCAATAGGCGTAGGAGGAGATGATGAATTGAGAAGTATTGAATTAAAAGCTCAAGATAGAGACGACTGGCGAAATCTAACCGAGGCCCTTAGCGTCAAAAGGCGTAGGAGGAGATGATGAATTCAGAAGTTTTGAATTAAAACCTCAAGATAGAGACGACTGATGAAATCTAACCGAGGCCCTTTGCGTCAATAAGCGTAGGAGATGATGAATTCAGAAGTATTGAATTAAAAGCTCAAGATAGAGACGACTGGCGAAATCTAACCGAGGCCCTTTGCGTCAAAAGGCGTAGGAGGAGATGATGATGAATTTTACTAAAATATGGCTGAGAACAGTATATTTTTTACGGAGAATTTCCGATTAAAATTTACGGGTTTTTTAACAGTGCATATTGATAACCTAAAATGACACTCGTCAGCGTTTCTAAACGCCGAAGAGAATGATAATTGCAATTGTGTTTTGAGCTGAATAAAAGGAAGTAAATTCGCAACGTTGCAATGAGTTTCACTGACAATCGCCAGCCGCCATGATTACGGAGCCATTCTATTGAAATGGAATATCGAAAGTCAAGCGATTTTGAACAATGGAAAATGCCCAAGTAGACATATTTAGTAAAACGAAAACAAGAGATTCTCTCTCTCTCTCTCTCTCTCTCTCTCTCTCTCTCTCCGATTTTAGATTTTTAATGAAAATAAAAGATGCACGTATATCTATCAAGAATTTTTTTTATTGATGCTAAATATAGGGCTCTCTCTCTCTCTCTCTCTCTCTCTCTCTCGGTGGACTAATTTTAGATTTTTAATGAAAATAATAGATGCATGTATATTCATCAAGAATACTTTTTTTTATTGATGCTAAATGTAGGTCTCTCTCTCTCTCTCTCTCTCTCTCTCTCTCTCTCTTTGGGTCGATTAATTTTAGATTTTTAATTAAAATGATAGATGCAAGTATGTTTATAAAAGTATCATACAATTTTGTTAATGCTAAATGCAGGTTTCTCTCTCTCTCTCTCTCTCTCTCTCTCTCTCTCTCTCTGGGTTGATTGATTTTAAGATTTTTAATGAAATAAATGCATATTTGTTTATCAAATATTATAAGTTTTATTTCTGCTAAATGCTGGTATCACCATTAAAATTTCTTAAAACAAAAAGGAAAATAAACTTTGAGTTAAGATGAATTAAAACCTTAATATGATAAAAAATA
>NC_090731.1:3292381-3294881 GCF_036898095.1 Palaemon carinicauda
TATATACATATATGTATATATATATATATATATATATACTGTATATATATGTATATATACATATATAAACATACATAGATACACACAAATATGTGTAAATATGCATATACTACATATACATATATATATATATATATATATATACAAATATACTCTATCATAAAGTTACATTCCACCAATCCAGATATGAAATATGTGTATATAAACTCATGCACATCTATAATACAACTTAATAGTTATGCGTTTTATAAAGACAAGATTTATTTATATGAAATAATGCATTGCAGAATACAGCACCCAAAAACAGTCAACAACGTACACGAATTATTTTAATTTAAACTAATACCTGTATTTTCTTTCTTCTTCCCACTTTTATGTCTGGGCTGAATTTTGACGGTCTTCCGCTACTGCTAACTACTGCTAACACTAAACAAAAAAAATCTTCCTGCTCTCCTGCTGTTCCTGCTAATGCTTTGCCTGCTGGTCACCTGCTGATTGTACCTGCTTCTTCTGCTGACGACTCTATGTGGTTACTCTTTAAACTTCTATATGAATCTATAATTTGGTATTTTCTATTCTTAAACAATCCTAATGCTTGTTATTTCACTTCATTTTGATATGATTTTCCTCCAACCTGAATGACTTATGTTGACTTTCTCAACGTTTTAAATAATTTTCTTAAAACTTATCTATTATCTTTCATTGGTTATTTATTCATAAATTTTTTTTACGCCGTTTCACTTTACTGCCTGAAAAACTTCTGTTGACTTTATTAACGTTGTAAATGCCCAAATAATATTCCAAAACATTATATCTTATCGGTCATTTATTCATACATTTGTTCACACCCTCTTCGCTTCAAATCCTACTTCTTCATATTTTTCTTCTTCTTTACTACCTTTAATCGGTTATTTATTCATAAATTTTTTCACACCCTTTTCGCTTCTAATCATCCGCCTCCTTTTTCTTCTTCTTCTTCTTCTTCTCCTTCTTGTTGCTGTTGTTGTTGTTCTTCTTCTTCGTCTTCTTCTTCTTTCTCAAACTTATTTATCATATTTTATCGGTTATTTATTCATAACTTTTTTCACACCCTTTTCACTTCAAATCCTCCTCCTCCCTCTTCTTTTTCTTCTTCTTCTTCTTCTTCTTCTTCTTCTTCCTTGTTCGCTTTCATCAGGAAACTTCACCTGCCTGGAGGTGATCTTCACTCTAAAACGACGTCTAGGCTACTATGTCTTTCACACATACATCCCCACTTGCCTTATCGTCATCATGTCCGTCAGTAATTCCATATCCACTTACTTATAGTTGCTGCAGAGATTCTGGGCAAAATAAGCCACACCCCAGATGACGTCATAGCCGATCATGACCATGATGTCATCGGGGGTGGAGCTTACTTAGCCCGGAATTTTTGGGGCGACTATAATTGTATCTATAATCTTATAGCTGCTGCAGTGATGCCGGGCTAAATAAGCCACACCCCTGATGACGTCATAGCCGATAATGACTACAACGTCATCGGGGATGGAGCTTACTTAGCCCGGAATCTTTGGGGCGACTATAATTGTATCTATAATCTTATAGCTGCTGCAGTGATGCCGGGCTAAATAAGCCACACCCCTGATGACGTCATAGCCGATAAGGACTACAACGTCATCGGGGGTGGAGCTTACTTAGCCCGGAATCTTTGGGGCGACTATAATTGTATTTATAATCTTATAGCTGCTGCAGTGATGCCGGGCTAAATAAGCCACACCCCCTGATGACGTCATAGCCGATAATGACTACAACGTCATCGGGGGTGGAGCTTACTTAGCCCGGAATCTTTGGGGCAACTATAATTGTATCTATAATCTTATAGCTGCTGCAGTGATGCCGGGCTAAATAAGCCACACCCCTGATGACGTCATGGCCAATCATGCTGTATTGTGACCGCTGCTAATGCGGGTGACAACGTGATTGGCTATGACGTCATCAGGGGGTGTGGCTTACTTAACCCGGAATCTTTGGGGCAACTATAATTGTATTTATAATCTTAACAGTAATTAACATGCAAGACCAATGGGTATTAAATATGTTTTTTAATAGTATTCAAAGTAGTATTTACAAAAAATTGAAATAGATTTTAATAGAAAGGGAGAATATAATGTAGTTTATTGCTGCATGTTATTTACGTAGAATTTGAGTATGAATATTTTTCTTTCAATCATTTATAACGAAGAGAACAGTTTAAGCTGATTCATATATTATCAAATCTTGATTATGTATAATGAAAAAAGGACAAAATTCGAATTTCATTGCGGCAAACGTGTAGAAAAATCAGAATGATAATATTAATATTCTAAATCAAATTGGTGATATACATAATATCCTGATAGCGCCTTCATGATTATTATAGACACGTGACTGAGAGAAACAGTTTTCCTTAGAAATATGGACTTGATCTCATTAATTCGATCTGAAACAAGATTAACTACTATCATCGAAATAATTCGTTTAT